>NW_027528825.1:97064-99924 GCF_008692635.1 Crocuta crocuta | reverse complement strand
GGTCTAAAGAAGAATTTTAGATCCTAATCAAAAAATATTATTAAAATTACTTACTCTAGATATTTTCTAAATGAAAACTTTCCATCTAAAGAATTACATAGAAATTACATAGAATTACATAGGAAATGTAGAGGGGGAATGCATGTGAATCAACTCATGAAACATAAACTTTAGAATCAGTGCCAGACTCTGATTTTACCTAAAGAAATTTACCTAAGGAATACAGGAGTGCTGATGCATAGGGACACATGTATCTCAATGTCCATAGCAACACTCTCAATAATAGCCAAAAGATGGAAAGAGCCTAAGTGTCCATCAATGGACGAATGGATCAAGAAGATGTGGTTTATCTATACCATGGAATACTACATGGCAATGAGAAAGAATGAAATCTGGCCAGTGTAGCAACATGGGATGGACCTTGAGGGTGTTATGCTGAGCGAAATAAGTCAGGCAGAGAAGGACAAATATCATATGTTTGCACGTATAGGAGGATTAGGAGGAACTTGACGGAGGAACAAGGGGGAGAAGAAGGGCGGAAATGGTGGGGGAAAGGGAGAGAGGCAAACCATGAGAGACTCTTGAATGCTGACAAAAACTGAGGACTGATGGATGTGGGGGGGAGGGGGGATGGGCATGGAGGAGGACACTTGTGGGGATGAGCACTGAGTGTTATGTGGAAACTAATTTGACAATAAACTATTTGTAAAAAAAAAAGAAGAAAGGAAAAGAGATCCAAGTGTATTAGTGATATCAGAAAGACAGAAACTAGTTAGATGTTATACTGTGTACTGAAGACCTTGATATTAATTTCTTGAGAGATATTATGAAGATATACTTTCTAAGCCTCTTTGTAAACACTTAATAAAAGAAGCTGTAGACATTGGGAACCAGCAGAGCTTTACTAGGAATAAAATATCCCAAACTATAAAAAAAAATTGTTTTATTTATTTCTAAGAGAGAGAGACCGCGTGTGCAGGCGAGGGTCAGAGACATAGGAAGACATAGAATCTGAAGCAGGCTCCAGGCTCTGAGCTAGCTGTCAGCACAGACCCTGATGCAGCGCTCGAATGCACGAACCGTGAGATCATGACCTGAGCCGAACTTGGTCGCTTAACCAACTGAGCCACCCAGGCACCCTTAAATAGCTATATTTCAATACGGAGTAAAGTTGTTTGCATATCAATAGTTAACTGTTTTGTCACATTAAATTATTTATGGCAAATAATCATGACAGCCTCCTTTTAAAAATAATGCTTTGTTAGAAAATGTTGGTTTGGTTGCCTAAATTATACATTCTTGCCTTATAAATTAATAGTTTGTTCTTGTGAATTTTAATTGGAAAATAACAGTTGTCCCTGTTTGGAACTGAATACTTGCTTTTCTAATAGTTTTCTACTTTGCGGATACATCAGGAATTACACAAGCCTTCATAAAAGCATGGGAAACTAAATAAGTTTCATCCTATTGTGTCTGGGAGTAGAAAAACTATCTTCTAGTGACATTTTCCAACAGTTAGGTCTTTTTTTGGGGGGTGGGGTGGATTGATGGATCTCTTACTATTGACCTGATATCAGTCATTTGATATTATATTAAGTCCTGAAGTGGATTTTAAATTTGTTGCCTCCAATCCCAAACCAAATGAGTTTAGAAATGGGATGCAGATGTTAATTATGTTTATTTTTCTTACTTTTTCCTTTCCCAAAGAATGTCCTAACTTACCCTATTTCCCCTGACAACATCTTTGCTATTCTGACCTTCACAGTATCCTTGTTGTGTCCTGTTTTTGAGAGACTTTAATTGATGGTGCAGCCCATCTTTTTGCCACATTTGCTGGATCTGTCTACTCATATTAATCATACAGATTATTGTCAAAGTTGTGCTTAGGACATGAGAAAGGTTTCATGAGTTATATAGCTTTAGTAAGTGTATCAAGTGTTAGTTTATAAGAAAATTACGTTCTCCTTCTGATTTAGATACATTGCCAATATGTACTTAGTACACGTGTCTTACTAAATAGACCAACATTGATGGAAAGTATCATGCAAAGCAGATTAAGTATATCATAGCTGGTTGGGGCTCCTGAGTGGCTCAGTCGGTTAAGCGTCCGACTTTGGCTCGGGTCATGATCTCGCGATTTGTGGGTTCAAGCCCTGCATCAGGTTCTGTATGGACAGCTAAGAGTCTGGAGCCTGTTTCAGATTCTGTGTCTCCCTCTCTTTCTGCCCCTCCCCAAATCATGCTCTGTCTCTCTCTGTCTCAAAAATAATAAACTATAAAAAATTAAAAATAAAAGAATATCATAGCTGGGATTTTTATCTGTCTTTTTTTCCTCTCAGAGACCTTTTATGGAGAACGTGGTTATAAATGTTTAGTCAAGTTTATATAGTTTCCTCATTACTCTCTATGGTGTGCACTGGAGAACAGAGTCCTATTGGAAACAAACCAGTTCATATTTGCTTTCTTTTGGTATAATTCTACATGATCTTTCTTTTGATTTTTCCTATGATAGGAAAAAGTGAATTAATATTACACTCTGTATTTTCATTCTATTTTATTTGAACATCATAATTTTAGACAATAGGCATTATGAATTTTTTATTTTAGTTCAGGAGATCATCTTGCTTTTGACTATGGTTTGGTGTAGGTTTTCCGTAACTTCCTCATACACTGTCTCCTCTCCTCTTCATTCTTGGTATTGACATTCAACTTTCTGTGTCATATGAAAATGCTTCTTAATAAGATTACTCAAATTTATAAAAAATAAAATGTACTCATTACAAAACTTCATCTGGAGAAGATGTGTAGCTGCCATTGCACATTGGCGCCAGTTATATTTTCCAGCAAGAAGAATTTACAG
>NW_027528825.1:88565-96942 GCF_008692635.1 Crocuta crocuta | reverse complement strand
ACCAGGAGGAAAACAGTAGAGGATGTTTGGGAGAGCTATCTACCTGATGTGCTGAGAAAATCTACCAAAATGTTTTGTGTAATATAAGAAGATATTACTGCCTCTATAACTTTCGAGGTTTCTGAGAAGAAAGAAAATAAGCATATTAGTTTAATGCCTCTTTTAAAGATTCTCAATCCCTTTTTGTTTATATTTTTCCTTTGTAGTCAAATATGTTTGCTGGCCCTTATTGAGAAGCAGATGAACCAAAATGGGAGTCATTACTGGGAAATACGGAAAACTCCAGCAGAATGTGGGAGAGTGAAGGATATAGGTTTAGGAATTTAACAAGATTGTATGTACTGAAAAAAAATTCCACATAGGGATGAAGATAAATGTGTCTTTTAACTTATTTAAATAAATGAGTGGTCAGTTTAAATTCTTGAAATTGGATAGATTTGCTAGGTAGGTTGGGAGGCGTATAGCACAGATATTTGACTTTATTTTTTGTTTGTTTGGTTTTTTTATAGTTTATTTTCAAGTTAGTTTCCATAAAACACCAAGTGCTCATTCCAACAAGTGCCTTCTTCCATGCCCATCACCTCCCTTCCTCTCTCCCCCACACCCACCAGCCCTCAGATTGTTCTCAGTATTCAATAGTCTCTCATGGTTTGCCTCCCTCCCTATCCCCAACTATTTTCTCCCTTTCCCCTCCCCCATGGCTTCTATTAAGTTTCTCCTTTTCCACTTATAAGTGAAAACATATGATATCTGTCTTTCTCTGCCTGGCTTATTTCGCTCAGCATAACACCCTCGAGTTCCATCCATGTTGCTACACATGGCCAGATTTCATTGTTTCTCATTGCCATGTAGTATTCCATGGTATAGATAAACCACATCTTCTTGATCCATTAGTCAATTGATGGACATTCAGGTTATTTCCATGATTTGGCTATTGTTGAAAGCGCTGCTATGAACATTGGGGTCCATGTGCCCCTATGCATCAACACTTCTGTATCCTTTGGGTAAATTCCTAGCAGTGCTATTGATGGGTCACAGGGGAGTTCTATTGTTAATTTTGGAGGAACGTCCACACTGTTTTCCAGAGGGGCTGCACCAGGTTACATTCCCACCAACAGTGTAAGAGGATGCCCGTTTCTCCACATTTTCATCAGCATCTATACTCACCTGATTTGTTAGTTTTAGCCACTCTGACCAGCATGAGGTGGTATCTCAGTGTGGTTTTAATTTGTATTTCCCTGATGATGAGGAACGCTGAGCATCATTTCATGTGTCTGTTGGCCATCTGGATGTCCTCTTTGGAGAAGTATCTGTTCATCTCTTCTGCCCATTTCTTCACTGGATTATTTGGTTTTTGGATATGGAGTTTGGTGAGTTGCTTATATATTTTGGATACTAGCCTTTATCTGATATGTCATTTGCAACTATCTTTTCCCATTCCATTGGTTGCCTATTGGTTTTGTTGATGGTTTCCTTTACCATGCAGAAGCTTTTTATCTTGATGAGGTCCCAGTAGTTAATTTTTGCTCTTGATTCTCTTGCCTTTGGGGACGTGTCAAGTAAGAAATTGCTACAGTTGAGGTCAAGTAGGTTGTTTCCTGCTTTCTCCTCTGGGGTTTTGATGTTTTCCTGTCTCACATTCAGGTCCTTCATCCATTTTGAGTTTATTTTTGTGCATGTTGTAAGAAAGTGATCTAGTTTCATTCTTCTGCGTGTTGCTGTCCAGTTCTCCCAGCACCACCTGTTAAAGAGGCTGGTTTTTTTTTTCCCATTGGATACTCTTTCCTCTTTGTCAAAGATTGACTGGCCATATATTTGTAGGTCAATTTTGAGTTCTGTAATCTATTCCATTGGTCTATGTGTCTATTTTTGTGCCAACACCATACTGTCTTGATGACTGTAGCTTTGTTCACAGGGGTAAAGTCTGGGATTATGATGCCTCCAATTTTGGTTTTCTTCTTCAATATTACTTTGGCTATTTGGGGTCTTTTGTGGTTCCATAAAAGTTTTAGCACTGTTTGTTCTAGCTTTGTGAAGAATGCTCATGCAATTTTGATTGGGATTGCATTGAATGTGTAGATTGCGTTGGGCAGTAATGACATTTTAACAATATTTATTCTTCTGATTCATGAGCATGGAATGTTTTTCCATTTCTTTTTGCCGTCCTCGATTTCTTTCATAAGGTTTCTATAGTTTTCATTATATAGATCTCTTATATCTCTGCTTAGGTTTATTCCTAGGTATTTTATTTATTTATTTATTTATTTGGTGCAATTGTGAATGGGATCAGTTTCCTGATTCCTCCTTTTGTTGCTTCATTATTGGTGTATCAAAATGCAACCTATTTCTTTATGTTGATTTTGGACCCTGCGACTTTTCTGAATTAATGGATCAGTTCTAGTAGGCTTCTGATAGAGTCTGTCTGGTTTTCCATGTAGAGTATCATGTCATCTGCCAAAAATGAAAGAATACTTCATCTTTGCCAATCTTGATGCCTTTTATTTCCTTTTGTTGTCTGATGAGTGATGCTAGGACTTCCAGCACTATGTTAAACAACAGTGGTGAGAGTGGACATCCGTGTCTTATTCCTGATATCAGGGGGAAAGCTGTCAGTTTTTCCCCATTGAAGATGATATTAGCTGTGGGCTTCTCATAAATGATTTTTATGATGTTTAAGTAATGTCCTTCTATCCCAACTTCCTCGAGGGTCTTTATTAAGAAAGGATGTTGTATTTTGTCAGATGCTTTTTCTGCATCTGTCGACAGGATCACATGTTTTTTATATTCTCTTTTGTTAATGTGATGTATCAAATTGATTGATTTGCGAGTATTCAATCAGCCCTGTAAACCAGGAATGAATCCCACTTTATCATGATTGATAATTCTTTATCTATCCTGTTGAATTTGATTTGTAGGTATCTTGTTGAGGATATTTGCGTCCGTATTCATCAAGGATATTGGCCTGTAGTTCTCTTTTTTTGCTGGGTCTCTGTCTGGCTTGGGAATCAAAGTGATGCTGGCTTCATAGAATGAGTCCGGAAGTTTTCCTTCCATTTCTATTTTTTGGAGTAATTCAAAAAGAATGGGTATTAACTTTAATTTAAATGTCTGGTAGAATTCCTCAAGGAAGCCTTCTGGCCTAGAGATCTTAGTTGTTGGGAGATTTTTGATAACTGATTCAATGTCTTCACTAGTATGGGTCTGATCACATTTTCTGTCTCTTGTTTGAATTTTGGTAGTGAGTGTGTGTTTAGGAATTTGTACATTTCTTTAGGTTGTGCAGTTTGTTGGCATATAATTTTTCGCAGTATTTATGATAATTGCTTATATATCTGAGAGTTTGGTTGTAATAACTCAATTTTCATTGATGATTTTGTCTATTTGGGTGTTCTCTCTCTCTTTTTTCTTGAGAAGTCTGGCTAGAGGTTTATGAATTTTGTTTATTTTTTCAAAAAAAACAACTCTTTTTTTTTCAGTGGTCTGTTCAATTGTATTTTTGGATTCTATATTGTTTATATTTGCCCTGATCTTTCCTATTTCTCTTCTTTTATGAGATTTGGGTGCTCTTGCTCTTCTGCTTCTAGTTCCTTTAGGTGCACTGTTAGATTTTGTATTTGTGCTTTTTCTAGTTTCTTGAAATAGTCCTGGAGTTCAATGTACTTTCCTCTTAGGACTGCCTTTGCTGCATCACATAGAGTTTGGATTGTTGTATTTTCATTTTCATTTATTTCCATATACTATTTAATCTTCTCTAATTGCCTGATTGTCCCATTCTTTCTTTAACATGGTGTTCTTTAGCCTCCATGTTTTTGGATGTATTCCGTACTTTTTACTGTGATTGACTTCAAGTTTCATAGCATTGTGATCTGAAAGTGTGCATGGTATTATCTCAACTTGTTTATATTTATTGAGATCTACTTGATGAACCATTATATGATCTATCTTGGAGAATGTACCCTGCGAACTTGAGAAGAAAGTGAATTCCATACCTCAGAATGTAGAATTCTAAATATATCTGTCAGATCCATCAGGTCCAATGTGTCATTCAAGTCCTTTGTTTCTTTAGTGATTTTCCGTCTAGTTGAACTATCCATTGCTGTGAGTGTAGTATTAAAGCCTCTTGCTATTAGCACATTCTTATCAATAATATTGTTTTTGTTTGTGATTAATTGTTTTATGTATTGGGGTGCTCTGAATTCGGTGCATAGACATTTATAATTGTTAGCTCTTCCTGAGGGATAGACCCTGTAATTATTATATAATACCCTCTTCATCCCTTTTTCCTGCCTTTACTTTAAAGTCCAGTTTGTGTGATATAAGTATGTCTACTCTGGCTTTCTTTTGACTTCCAGTAGCATGATAGATATTTCTCCATCCCCTCAATTTCAATCTGAAGGTGTCCTTGAGTCTAAAATGAGTCTCTTGTAGACAGCAAATGGATGAATTTTTTTTTTCATCCATTCTGATACTGTATGTCTTTTGATTGGAACATTTAGTCCATTTACTTTCAGTGTTATTATTGAATAATATGTGTTTAGAGTCATTGTGTTCTCTGTAGGATTCATGCTTGTAGTTGTGTCTCTTGCAACATTTCCCTCATAGTGTCCCCCTTAGGATTTCTTGTAGGGCTGGTTTAGTGGTGATGAATTATTTCAATATTTGTGTATTGGGAAGACCTTTATCTCTCCTATTCTGAGAGACAGGCTTGCTTGATAGAGGATTCTTGGCTGCATATTTTTTTCTGTTCATCACATTGAAGATTTCCTGCCATTCCTTACTGGCTTGCCAAGTTTCTCTAGATAGATGTTCCACTACTTTAATAGGTCTCCCTTTGTATGTTAGGGCCCTTTTAACCCTAGATCCTTTCAGAATTGNATGACCTAAGCGAAAGTTGGACGCTTAACCGACTAAGCCACCCAGGCGCCCCATCCTTTCTGCCTTTTCAATGTGTGCATTGGTTCCTTCCATTTTGTTATGCACCTTAATTATAGCAGTTTTTAATTCATGACAACTATTTTTTAATTTATTTCTGAGAGAGAGAGAGAGGCTGCGTGAGCAGGCGAGGGTCAGAGAGAGAGAGAGAGAGAGAGATACAGATTCTGAAGCAGGCTCCAGGCTCTGAGCTAACTGTCAGTATAGAGCCCGAGGCGGCGCTCGAACTCAGGAACTGTGAGATCATGACCTGAGCGGAAGTCGAATACTTAACCGACTAAGCCACCTAGGCACCCCTCATCACAACTATTTTTAAGGTCCATATTCGTTGTACCAATAGCTTCTCTGATGTCTTCCATGCTTNTATCTTAAAGGAGGCTTATTGACTGTCCAGGGCCTGTCCGTTCAGGTAGTGTTCTTTTAATGGTGTGTCTGGTCACTTTTGTTGAGACTTTGTTTATTTTATTTCCCTACTCACTCATAGTGATATTTGGGACTCTCCACCCTGTGTACTTTGTCTTGTTTCTTGAGGTATCCCTGGAAAGGAAAACAGACATACAAACAGGGAACAAAAGCACACACACACAGAAACAAATCAAACAAACCAGTAAACCCAATGGAAAAAGATAAAAGAAAAAACAAACAAAAATAAACACTCCACCAAAAAAACCCCAAAAGCCACAAAAGACAAAGGATAGACAAAAAGCATAAAACCAGAAATCCTATCTTCAAATAAAGAGTAGTGTACAGATGGAGGAACATATACAAAGAGAGAAATAACAGGGGTGGGGAGAAAGAGAAGTTGAACATTGACCATGCAGAGACCAAAAGGCTTAATTCAGTTAAAGAGAAGGGAGAATAAGAGAGGAGATAAGGAGAATAGAAAAGAAAAGAAAGAAAAAAAAGGAGAAGAAAAAAAACGAAGATAATATAGTCTGATTATTTCAGGGAGAGAGAAAGTAAAGTAAAGATGGAGATAGAACATGTTTCAAGCAAATGGATTATATATGCTGGTTTAAAACAACCTGTAACCATAAAACCGGGTCCAGAGGAGGGGAGAAAAATGGAAGAGATAAGGAAAAATATATGTCTGAATAGCAAGAATTGATCTAGAGTCAGTCACGGCAATGTGTNTTCCATTCTGTGTCCCCAGGCCCCACCTCCGTGGTTGTGAGGAGAAAAATGGCGACCCCCCCCCTCCACCGCCTTGAATCAGGTGTTGCAAAGCAGTCTTCTGGGTCCGATCTCACTGTGCTGCAGACACAGCCAAAATGGGCCATGTTTTGTGTCCTGTGCCCAGCCTCCTTTCCAGATCTTACTCAGTTTGCAATAATAATGCCACCTGGAGTGTAATCCTGTAAGCCTGGGGATGGGGGGGGGCTTCTTACAGGGGGATGGNTGTTCTTACAATTTAAATACTTTTTTAAAATATAATTTATTGTCAAATTGGTTTCCATTCAACACCCAGTCCTCATTATCTTTTAAAAAAAATAGTGTCTGGGGCACATGGTGGCTCAGTTGGTTTAAAAGTCCAACTCTTGATTTTGGCCCAGATCATGATCTCACGGTTCGTATGTTCAAGCTGCTGAACAGCTCTGTGCTGAAAGCATGGAGCCTGCTTGAGATTCTCTCTCTCTTCCTCTTTCTCTGCTCACTCTCTGTCTCTCTCAAAATAAATAAATAAGCTTAAAANTGTGCATTTATTGTAAATGAACTTTCTGTTACTTAGCAGAAACCTGAGTCCTTCAAGTTTCATTTCTTTCTGGTTATAAGAGTAGCAAAATGATGCAGAACTATCTGTTCATCAGGAAGCTGGGAATGAAGAGGTCTTTATTTACTTAATTGTTTGAACGTGAAGTGATGCCCTTGTGCAGCACGGAATAGGAATTTCATGAAGGTGTAGTTGTTGGGGGTGGTCTCCGAAAATTATGTGAGATAGTAACATCACTATGTACATAGTTGTTTTTGTAGATAATCTCCCAATTCTTGTATTGAGAGGAGGCAGCCATAAAATCATACAGGAGATACTCAGCTTCAGGAGGTAGCATGGTCTAGTACAAAGAGCACAGTTTTTGGCTTCAGACAATCAGTTCAAATTGGCTTCAGACAATGGTTCAAATCCATGCACTATTTATTCTAGCTATTGTGACCTGGACAGTTTTCCTAAACTTTATGAGCTCAGTGTCCTCAGCTGCAAAATGAAAATAATATGTATCTTGAAGGGTACTTGTGTGGAGGTTAAGAGGGACCTCATATGTATCAGTGCTCAATAAATAGCAATCTGACCTGCAGTGAACATCCCTAGTTATGCAGTTTTCCTATTGGCTTCAGTTCCTGATAGAAAACAAAAACACTTAAGGAATAAAGCAAAGTGGCTAATCAATCATATTTATCTCATTGGTAGGAAGGTATGCCAGTAAATGTATGGTACCAGTACCGTATGCCAGTTAAATAAACAATTGCACTTTCTGTGTCTATATTTTATTATTTTCTAGGTGTCTGAATAAGATATTTTCTTTTGACCAAAAATAAACATCACTGATGACTTTATTGTCTTGTGATGCAGAAATGAGGAGTCAGGCTGTTAATAAATTTTTGTGATGGGCACAGACATGCAGTTTCTTCTCCTTATGTAATTATAAATTAACATCCTTAGAGAAGGTTTCCTTAAATATTTCAGGGAGTTTATGCCTTGCCTAATAAAATCACAAGTACTGAACATGTATTTGTGCCCAAGCATTTTTTTTTGTAATAGGACACATTTACATAAACAAAAAACAGAACTTATGACATTTTCCCAGTCACTTATTTTTATAGTATAATTGCATTACAGAAAATTTACCCTCTGTCTAANAATGTCAGAAGTTAATAATACTAATATTCTTCATTTAAATTTATATGAAATTGAAAGAACATAAGAAGTTGTACATTTATTTTTTAATGTTTTTAATATTTTATATATTTCTGAGAGAGAGAGAGAGCAGGGGAGGGTCAGAGAGAGAGAGGGAGATACAGAATCTGAAACAGGCTCCAGGCTCTGAGCTAGCTGTCAGCACAGACCCGTTGTGGCGCTTAAATCCACGAACCGTGAGATCATGACCTGAGCCGAAGTTGGTCGCTTAGCTGACTGAGCCACTCAGTTGCCCCAAGAAGATTTGAAACCTAGTATTTGAGTATTGCCTTGAGTATTGCCATTTATTTGAATGGGTGGAGATTATGAGGATATTCAAGGTGGAAGGAATTGCACAAGAGTGAAATGAAGAGAAATCATAGGATGTGTCTGAGAAATGAAGACCAATTCTGTTGTGCTAGAAAGAGAAACAGATTAAAGGTTTTTGGCTGAGGACCTAGTAAAAATTTTCTTTGCCTTGCTAAGCTCTTTAAAGAGAAATCAAAATTTCCAACACAGAAGTTTATTATTTGGAAGTGAGGCTTAGCTGGAGAA
>NW_027528825.1:88371-88560 GCF_008692635.1 Crocuta crocuta | reverse complement strand
TAGTAGGTGAAAGTTTTCTCATAGAGTATTGATTTATATAACCAATTTCTAAATTATTTTTAAAAAATCTTTTGTAGTATGAATGTATTGGTATCAATATTTTTGTAGTATGAATGTATCACCTTTCTTTGTCAAATCAACTTATATTATAAAAATTATTCTATTTTTTAATGTTATTTAGCTTTTAGC
>NW_027528825.1:87257-88105 GCF_008692635.1 Crocuta crocuta | reverse complement strand
ATCAGCTGGTTGTACTGAAAACAAGGCCTGCCTAGTCATATAGAATAACATTTATAATACTTAAATTCTTACAACATTGACATTAAGCTCTGTAAATAGCTTCATAATTTAATGGAAAATACAAAATGAGAGAAACCCCCTAGGGAGAGTTTAGGCAATAGGCCAGAATAAAGCTGAAAAACGTACATTTATGCCAATAATGTGTATGTAGGAACTACAATGAAAATTAGAGGGAAAAGCTCACAGTGGGTAAATATAGTTCATTGTTTGTTAGTATTTAAGAATATAGCATCCTTACAATTAAGAGAAGTTTTGTTAACTTAGCAAATAACAGAAAGGAACTGACATATATAATATTCATGGCAGAATGAGTCAAGTAAATATTCTATTGGGAAAAAAGTTATAAATCCAAGTTTCTATTTGATCTTTTTCCCTTTTTCCCCCCTGAACCAACTGACAGGATAGTTTAAAAAAATGATTTGCCTGTGTTTTGTTTTATATTCTGATTTCATTATTTACCCTATTTGACTAGAGTTTTCCTTCCTCTTCCAGAGGAAGTTGATAAAATAGCATTCCCATATTTGGAAACTTTTGTGATATTTATGGGGAAAGCTACCCTGTAATTGATTGTCCCTCATACATTAAAATCACACTTTTTAGTCATGTTTTTAATGTTTTTAGAAAATTATTATTGTGTTGTACTGTAGCTCATCTGTGTTATCTTATCTATACCCCCTTCTTCCAATTGTGTGCCTTTGAAGAAAACTTACTGGTGGAAGGAGACAGTCTATAATTGTTGACCCATACAGGGATCAAAACTCTTACTTTGGCCTAACCCAGGTTCTAAC
>NW_027528825.1:84047-87190 GCF_008692635.1 Crocuta crocuta | reverse complement strand
ACCCAGGTTCTAACTAACCAGTCTATATTCATGATGAGTCAAATGCTAAATTGCAAATAATTTTTTTTCAAATAAGCAGCCAGCTATTATTATACTTCAGTGTTACTATACTGCCCTACTGACCTCAAAGAGTTCATGCAACCTTCAGAAATAGCATCATACTTGTTTACAATGATCCATACTAGAAAATAATCACAATGATTGGGTTCATCAGCTTTATCATATCAAGTGCTGTTCAGGAGGCATATATTTGCCATCTTTACATGCTAGATAAAAGCTGTGTAGATGATCTGGATACAGTGATATCTTCCTGAAGGATTTAGAAATTGAAAATGAGTCTGATGTACACCAACACCTAAAGGATATGTTGCAAGATAAATACATTAAAGAATTATACAAATAGGTAAAATATTTACATTATATACTTGATATCAGGGCTAAATGTATCTTAGGTATGAGGACAGTAGATAAATTCTATTTGGGAGTGGAAAAAGGTATAATTAATTTTGAGAGTTCTTAATGTTGATTGAATCTGAATCCGTGAAAATGATCTCTCCTTCTTTGATTTTTCTAGAAAGTTTAAAGACAGGAAATGATACTTAGGAGTTATTAGTAGGAATAGCAATGAGATGGTTTGGTGATCTTTGGAATCTTAGCTTTTCTT
Organism: Crocuta crocuta; assembly: GCF_008692635.1. NCBI lineage: Eukaryota > Metazoa > Chordata > Mammalia > Carnivora > Hyaenidae > Crocuta > Crocuta crocuta. The sequence continues at coordinate 86,526 of NW_027528825.1, read as the reverse complement.
GTACAATTTGGGTGAAGCCTTTGCAGGAGAGGAAAGGAATTTGCTATATTTGACCTAAGTTATATTTAGGGGCTCAAGGTTAAAAGATCAGATTTACTTATTCTAAAGAGTTATCTTGGAGTACTATGAAGCATACAATATTAAATGAAGGGTTAGGTAAGGTTTAAGGCACAGTGTGACCCACATAATGAGGTAAGATGACAACATTCCTTACAGTAACAAATAACTATGCTTAGTGGTGGTAAAGGGTGAAAGAACAAGTTGGAAATTATAACTGGGATGAACAGGTGGTGGACTTGTTTAAGATAAAAAAATAAATTCATACAAAGGAATGCTTAGATTATTGAAATTGCATGCTTAGGAGACTGATATATTTGAACTACTTTAAAATAGCAAATACTTTAGTCATGAAATTGAATGATGAATGTTGAGTTATTCTTTCCCCTTTCCTATATGGACTTGGTGTGTGCATAAAGTTAGCTATACAAAATCAGATTTATCAGAGTATTAAAGTTGATATTACTGCTATAGTTTCCATTTGTTGATGGGGGTGACATTACTTACATGTGTGTGTATGTGGGGTATGTATGTATGTACATGCATGTAGCAGTTTTTCCCCCACTCTGTGTTCCCTATTTCTCTCTTATTTGGTAGCTATAGTTATTTCTTTAAAATCTGACATGCTCTTTCTCTCTACTTAAGAACAAGTCACATTCGTTCTGAGGATTCATTTGGCTATGCTGTCTAGGGTGTTTCTCTATAAACTTTAATCAGCAGAATGAATTTCTTTAAAGCTATAATTGCCAAAAAAAGCTTTTTGTAGAAGATTTGTTAGATAACTTTGTAATGTAATATATTCCAAATCCTGAACAACTTCACTGATTTATACAGTTATTTAATATTCCCCCATTTCTAGATACTTACTTGTAGAATTTTGAAGATTATGCCTCCAGCTTTCTCTTTCAAATAGAGAGACGATAATTTTTTGTCATCATGATTAAAATATTTTAATTCATTATGTTTACCACAATGCTGGTGTGTATAAGTAGCATTATCAGTCTAACTCTCATTCCTTAGTCTAACTCCAAAAAGACAAAGTACAGGATCTCCCCAAGGTATTTATGCATTCTGAATATTTTTATTTGCCTTTATTTACAAAAGAAGATAAAAATAAAACAAAGCAAAATATGTAAATAAGAAACTAGAAAAACATTGAATAAGAATAAATTAATTCCAGTTTAGACACTCTAGAAGAGCTGATGTACTTCCTTTTTTAATAGATTTCATTTAGAGAGTGCCTATCAGCGAAATGCAGAAGCAGTGGTAAAATATTTAGACTATATCCTTTTTTTGTCTGTTTTCTTTTGTTATTTCTTTTGCCTGATGATCTTACTTATATCATTCAAAAGAATTAAATCCAGATGATAGTAGCTCTTTGTTACATTTAATAACTTGCAAGAGCAATTTACTCTTAACTTAATGAGTCTGTCCTTTATCTTTAAAGACAGGCTAGAGGCGCTTGGGTGTCTCAGTTGGTTCAGTGTCCCTCTTAGGCTCAGGTCATGATATTACTGATCCGTGGGTTCACATCCCACTATGGGCTCTGCACTGACAGCCAGAGCCTGCTTTGGATTCTCTGTCTCCCTCTCTCTTGGCTGATCCCTCACTCATGCTCTTTCTCTCTTAAAAATAAACATTAATAAAAATTAAAACCGGGTAAATTGTAGATTGAAGTCTAGTGTTGGTTGTATATTGAACATGGATCATACCTCCTAATTGATTAACAAAGTACTGGTTTATGTTTGAAGGAGAGATGTAGGTTTTAGATTTTTCTTCCAAAAATAACACTGGAAATTAGTAAAATCTTTTATAAATTCAGGATGTGAGGTTCCAATCAATAGAAACTTGTTGAAGATTAGTTCTTCTATTCTAGGGGGATTTTTGCTACTTTTTCTTATCAGTAATTGATTTTTATGAAATGAATTTGGTTTCAATATGTGATGAATTGTCTGTGGAAAAAAGTCCATTCTGGGACTATAACTGTTAGGAATAGCAATTGTGTCTTGGAAATATTTCCACAGATTCAGAGACTATGGCTGGCTTTTTACTTGTAAATGCTCTAAACTTGAAGCTTTTGTTTGTTGAAACTACAGTTGATTCTATATCTCTAAGAACAATTTGTTTATTAAAAAATAGTGTTATTTTAACCACGGTTGTTATGAAATAATGGTAATTCTTTCAAATATAAANTTATTTCAAGAAATAGAAATTAAAAACAATCAAGCTAGAAATATCTGAATCAAATGGGTTAATTAACAATAAAAGGGAAACTTTTATGTATATTTTTGGACTCAAGTTTCCTCCTTCTATTTCCAGAAATGATAATGGTTGTTGATTTAATTTAGAAAGCAAAAGATTGAGGTAGTATCTGTATTTAATTTCGAGAACTGACCTTGAAAAATTTCCAGGTTTAGTGCTG
>NW_027528825.1:83731-83925 GCF_008692635.1 Crocuta crocuta | reverse complement strand
CCAGGTTTAGTGATGAAAAGATTTAGAGGTTCTTCAAATTACAATTCACCTAAACAGAAGTTTGTACATTATTTAAAAGTTAGAAGACTACTTGTTTAGTTCAAAACTTCAAATGTTTTGCAAAAACAAGAAAACTTAAGATTAAATAATACCCACTGAGTTTGATATCATGCACATTCTTTTCAAGAAATGTC
>NW_027528825.1:82525-82914 GCF_008692635.1 Crocuta crocuta | reverse complement strand
ATAATAATTCAAATGAAACAATGAATGTAAATACAAATTATTAAGTTTATGATAATTTATAGTTGCATATTTTCACAATGTTACTAAATTCATGTGTTAAAGTGCTGGTTTTTTTGGTTTTTATTTTTAGAAAAGCCATCACTACTAATGCCTATTTGATTGCTGGCCTGTTAGCAATAGATGACAAATTATTACTGATGGTATTATGAGTTTATGGGTTGTTCTAATTCTGCAAATACAATTTTCAATACAACTGAAAATGTCTACAATTAGAACTGGGAAACAGTCAGACAGGTGGCCTAGAGTGAAAAAATATCTTAACACTTTATTCTTTAGATATTTAGCAAATGTATTTTTAGCATTAAAAATATGGTTATAGAATTTTCATA
>NW_027528825.1:78511-82247 GCF_008692635.1 Crocuta crocuta | reverse complement strand
TCATACCAGAAAAGAATATATACTATATTCTTTAAATTTTTTCTTAAGTTCCTTATTCACTTTTTTTGATAAAGATACCAAATTTTTAAGAATTAACTGGATTTCTATAAAAATTAATGTATTAAGGAAGCTGGTCCCTAAACTTATTTTTATCAATGTATCTTATTATTTGAAGATAATATTGATTGGTGTTGCTGTCCTTTTATATAAATAAAGGGTAGGTTGGAGATTTAAAAGCCAAATATGTGGTTACAGGCCCCATTAATACAGGGCCAAATCTGCTTACTTTTCATTGTATTCTTAGCAGCTGGCGTGTCTCATTGCATATACAGGTTGTTGAATATATAAATAAAGTCCAGCTTAGATTGTCTCTCAATTTATCCTTTATAAATTTTAGAATTTGTGGACTTGGAAAATGCAGAAGATCCATTAATACTCTTTGCTGATGAAAACAAAAATTGGGATATTAACAAACCTATATAAATAGTGTGAAAAATATCTTTGTGAATTCACTTTCACTTCGCCCAATAATTTTTTCTTTCACCCACTGCATTTCCCTTCATACTGCCTATAAATTGTGTCCAGTAGTATTCAAGTAGGCAAAATCTTATTTTAATTTGGGAAAAGAAAAACACTTGGATCATTGATTAAACAATGCTTTCAAATGTAGTCTAAAGGTGTTTTGGAAGATGAAGTTTTAATCTTTAATAATGTAATTCAAAGAAAAAAGAGAAGGCTTCACATCTATTCATTGTTTTTAATAAAATTACTGTTCTGAAGTGGCTTTAAAAATTTATGCTGTTTCTTTTCTGAAACAGAACTTTTAGAATTTCATAAAGATAAATCAGACAAAGTAATAAAACAACTTTTGGAGATGAAAATAAGAATTAGCTTTGTGTCAGTACTGCACAAAATGCAGAATATTTTCAAACAGGCTTTTATAAATTTCATCTGATTTTAATAAACTCTAGTGACAGATTCCTTTCAATTTATCCAATTATGTGGCAAGGTTTGAGGAAGTATAGGCTAATTTGTCTGGTATTCCTAAACTTCTTTTTATACTTTGCATTTTATTTTGTGTAATAAATTATCGTTCTTTTTCTTAAATAGTTTCTTGTCAAGTTGGTTTACATATGGAACCCAGTGCTCATCCCAACAAGTGCCCTTTCCGATACCCATCAACCCCCATCCCCTCTCCAACTATTTTTCCCTTCTCCTCCATGGTCCTCCATTAGCTTCCTCCTAATCCACCTATACATGCAAACATATGGTATCTGTCCTTCTCTCCCTGACTTATTTCGCTCAGCATAACACCTTCTAGATCCATCCATGTTGCTACAAATGGCCAGATTACATTCTTTTTCATTGCCATGTATTATTCCATTGCTTAAATATACCACATCTTCTTGATCCATTCGTCACTTGATGGACACTTAGGTTCTTTCCATGTTTTGGCTATTGTTGAGAGTGCTTCTATGAACATAGGGGTACATGTGCCCCTATACATCAGCACTCCTGTACCCTTGAGTAAATTCTTGCAGTGCTACTGCTGGGTCATAAGGGATGTCTATTGTTAAATTTTGGAGGAACCTCCATACTGTTTTCCATAGGGGTTGCACCAGCTTACATTCCAACCAACAGTGTAGGAGGGAGCCCATTTCTCCACATCCTCGCCAGTGTCTAGAGTCTCCTGATTTGTTCATTTTAGCCACTATAACTGACGTGAGGTGGTCTCTCAGTGTGGTTTTGATTTGTATTTCCCTGATGATGAGGAACGCTGATCATCGTTTCATGTGTCTGTTGGTCCTCTGGATGTCCTCTTTGGAGAAGTGTCTGTTCATGTCTTCTGCCCATTTCTTCACTGGATTATTTGTTTTTCGGGTGTGAAGTTTGAGGAGTTCCTTATAGATTTTGGATACTAGCCCTTTATCTGATATGTCATTTGCAACTATCTTTTCCCATTCCGTTGGTTGCCTATTAGTTTTGTGGGTTGTTTCCTTTGCTGTGCAGAAGCTTTTAATCTTGATGAGATCCCAGTAGTTCATTTTTGCTCTTGATTCCCTTGTCTTTCTGAATGTGTCAAAGAAAAGACTGCTGCGGTTGAGATCAAAGAGGTTTTTTCCTGCTTTCTCTTCTAGGGCTTTGATGGTTTCCTGTCTCACGTTCAGGTCCTTTATCCATTTTGAGCTTATTTTTGTGTATGGTGTGAGAAAATGATCTAGTTTCATTCTTCTGCATGTTGCTGTCTAGTTCTCCCAGCACCATCTGTTAAAGAGGCTGTCTTTTTCATTGGATACTCTTTCCTGCTTTGTCAAAGATTAGTTGGCTGTATACATTTGGGTCCACTTCTGAGTTCTCAATTCTGTTCCATTGGTCTATGGGTCTGTTTTTGTGCCAATACCATACTGTCTTGATGATGACAGCTTTGAAGTAAATGCTCAAGTCTGGGATGCTGATGCCTCCATTTTGGTTTTCTTCTTCAGTATTATTTTTGCTATTCAGGGACTTTTCTGGCTCCATACAAGTTTTAGGATAGTTTGCTCAGGTTTTANGGATCAGTTTCTTGATTTCTCTTTCTGTTGCTTCATTATTGGTGTATAAAAATGCAACCGATTTCTGTACGTTGATTATGTACCCTGCAACTTGGCTGAATTTTTGGATCAGTTCTAGTAGGTTCCTTGTGGAGTCTGTCGAGTTTTCTATGTAGAGTATCATGTTGTCTGCAAAAGTGAGAAGTTGAATTCTTCTTTGTAAATTCTTATGCCTTTTATTGCCTTTTGTTGTCTGATTGCTGATGCTAGGACTTCTAGCACTATGTTAAACCATAGTGGTGAAAGTGGACATCCCTGTCGTTTTCCTGATCTCAGAGGGAAAGCTCTCTGTTTTTCCCAGTCGAGGATGATGTTAGCTAAGGGCTTCTCATAAATGGCTTTTATGATGTTTAAGTTCCTTCTACCCTTTCTCGACGGTCTTTATTAAGAAGGGATGCTGTATCTTGTCAAATGCTTTTTCGGCATCTATTGACAGGATCATATCTTTTTTAAAAATGTTTTTAATATTTTTTATATTTCTGAGAGAGAGAGAGAAAGAGAGAGAGAGAGAGAGAAAGAGAGAGAGAGAGCGCATGAGTAAGGTCAGAGAGAGAGGGAGATACAGAATCTGAAACAGGTCCTGGCTCTGAGTTGTCAGTCAGCACAGAGCCTGACGTGGGGCTCAAAACAACGAACCATGAGATCATGACCTGAGCCGAAGTCAGACACTTAACTGACTGAGCCACCCAGGCGTCCCAGGATCATATCATTTTTATCTTTCCTTTTGTTAATGTGATCTATCACATTGATTGATCTATCACATTGATTTATTGGGAATAATGAACCAGCCCTGTAACCCAGGAATGAATCCCACTTGATCATGGTAAATAATTCTTTTTATTTGCTTTTGGATTCGATTTGCAAGTATCTTGTTGAGGATTTTTTCATCAAGGATATTGACCTGTAGTTCTCTTTTTTTTGCTGGATATATGCCTGGCTTGAGAATCAAAGTGATACTGGCTTCGTAAAATGAGTCCAGAAGTTTTTCTTCGATTTCTATTTTTTTGGAATAGCTTGAGAAGAATGGGTATTAACTCTGTTTTAAATGTCTGGTAGAATTCCCCAGGGAAAGCATCTGGCCCAGGGCTCTTATTTGTTGGGAGAGTTTTGATAACTGATTTGATTTCCTCACTTGTTATGGGTCT
>NW_027528825.1:76388-78292 GCF_008692635.1 Crocuta crocuta | reverse complement strand
TTTTTTGTGCAATTGTGAATGGGATCAGTTTCTTGATTTCTCTTTCTGTTGCTTCATTATTGGTGTATAAAAATGCAACCGATTTCTGTACGTTGATTATGTACCCTGCAACTTGGCTGAATTTTTGGATCAGTTCTAGTAGGTTCCTTGTGGAGTCTGTCGAGTTTTCTATGTAGAGTATCATGTTGTCTGCAAAAGTGAGAAGTTGAATTCTTCTTTGTAAATTCTTATGCCTTTCCTTTCCTTTTGTTGTCTGATTGCTGATGCTAGGACTTCTAGCACTATGTTAAACCATAGTGGTGAAAGTGGACATCCCTGTCGTTTTCCTGATCTCAGAGGGAAAGCTCTCTGTTTTTCCCAGTATGATGTTAGNTAGCTAAGGGCTTCTCATAAATGGCTTTTATGATGTTTAAGTTCCTTCTACCCTTTCTCGACGGTCTTTATTAAGAAGGGATGCTGTATCTTGTCAAATGCTTTTTCGGCATCTATTGACAGGATCATATCTTTTTTAAAAATGTTTTTAATATTTTTTATATTTCTGAGAGAGAGAGAGAAAGAGAGAGAGAGAGAGAGAAAGAGAGAGAGAGAGCGCATGAGTAAGGTCAGAGAGAGAGGGAGATACAGAATCTGAAACAGGTCCTGGCTCTGAGTTGTCAGTCAGCACAGAGCCTGACGTGGGGCTCAAAACAACGAACCATGAGATCATGACCTGAGCCGAAGTCAGACACTTAACTGACTGAGCCACCCAGGCGTCCCAGGATCATATCATTTTTATCTTTCCTTTTGTTAATGTGATCTATCACATTGATTGATCTATCACATTGATTTATTGGGAATAATGAACCAGCCCTGTAACCCAGGAATGAATCCCACTTGATCATGGTAAATAATTCTTTTTATTTGCTTTTGGATTCGATTTGCAAGTATCTTGTTGAGGATTTTTTCATCAAGGATATTGACCTGTAGTTCTCTTTTTTTTGCTGGATATATGCCTGGCTTGAGAATCAAAGTGATACTGGCTTCGTAAAATGAGTCCANAAGAGAGAGAGAGAGCGCATGAGTAAGGTCAGAGAGAGAGGGAGATACAGAATCTGAAACAGGTCCTGGCTCTGAGTTGTCAGTCAGCACAGAGCCTGACGTGGGGCTCAAAACAACGAACCATGAGATCATGACCTGAGCCGAAGTCAGACACTTAACTGACTGAGCCACCCAGGCGTCCCAGGATCATATCATTTTTATCTTTCCTTTTGTTAATGTGATCTATCACATTGATTGATCTATCACATTGATTTATTGGGAATAATGAACCAGCCCTGTAACCCAGGAATGAATCCCACTTGATCATGGTAAATAATTCTTTTTATTTGCTTTTGGATTCGATTTGCAAGTATCTTGTTGAGGATTTTTTCATCAAGGATATTGACCTGTAGTTCTCTTTTTTTTGCTGGATATATGCCTGGCTTGAGAATCAAAGTGATACTGGCTTCGTAAAATGAGTCCAGAAGTTTTTCTTCGATTTCTATTTTTTTGGAATAGCTTGAGAAGAATGGGTATTAACTCTGTTTTAAATGTCTGGTAGAATTCCCCAGGGAAAGCATCTGGCCCAGGGCTCTTATTTGTTGGGAGAGTTTTGATAACTGATTTGATTTCCTCACTTGTTATGGGTCTTTTCAGATTTTCTATCTCTTCCCATGTGAATTTTGGTAGTGAGTGTATGTTTAGGAATTTTCCATTTCTTCTAAGTTGTCTAGTTTGTTGGCGTTTGATTTTTCATAGTATTCCCTGATAATTGTTTGTATTTCTAAAGGGTTGTTTGTAATAAGTCCTTTTTCATTCATGATTTTGTCTATTTAAGTGCTCTCTCTCCCTCTCTCTCTCTCTCTTTTTTTTTTTTTTTTTTTTTT
>NW_027528825.1:71886-76334 GCF_008692635.1 Crocuta crocuta | reverse complement strand
TCTCCCTCCCCCCCCTCTCCTTTTTTTTTTTTTTTTTTTTTTTTTTTTTGAGAAGCCTGGCTAGAGGTTTGTCAATTTTGATTATTTTTTTCAAAAAACCAACTCTTGGTTTCATTGACGTGTTCAACTGTTGGTTGGTTGGTTGGTTGTTTTTTTGGTTTCTATATTGTTTATTTCTGCCTTGATTTCTATTATTTCTCTTCTACTGGGTTTGGGGTGCTGCTGTTTCTCTCCATCTATTTCCTTTCTGTGCACTGTTAGATTTTGTATTTGTGCTTTTTCTAATTTCTTGAAATAGGCCTGGAGTGCAATGTGCCTTCCTCTTATGACTGCCTTTGTTGCATTCCATAGAGTTTGGATGATTGTATTTTCATTTTCATTTGTTTCCGTATATTTTTAAATTTCTTCTCTAATTGCCTGATTGGCCCATTCATTCTTTGGTACGGTGTTCTGTAACCTCCTTATTTTTGGAGGTTTTCCAGACTTCTTCCTCTGATTGACTTCAAGTTTCATAACATTGTGATCTGAAAGCATTCATGTTATAATTTCAATTCTTTCATAGTTTTTGAGGGCTGCTTTATGTCCCAGTATGTGATTTAGCTTGGAGAATGTGACTTGTGCACTTGAGAAGAAAGTGAATTCCATGGCCTCAGGATGTAGAATTCTAAATATTTCTGTCAGATACATCTGGTCCAATGTGTCATTCAAGTGCATTGCTTCTTTATGATTTTCTGTCTAGTTGATCTATCCATTGCTGTAAGTGGAGTATTAAAGTCCCCTGCTATTGGCACGTGCTTATCCATAAGATTGTTTCTGTTTGTGATTAATTGTTTTATGTATTCAGGTGTTTTCTTGTTCAGTGAGTAGACATTTATGATTGTTAGCTCTTCCTGAGTGATAGACCCTGTAATTATTATATAATACCCTTCTTCATCCCTTGTTACTGCCTTTACTTTAAAGTCCAGTTTGTCTGATATAAGTATAGCCACTCCAGCTTTCTTTTGACTTCCAGTATCATAATATACATTTCTCTTACTTTCAATCTGAAGGTGTCCTCCAGTCTAAAATGAGTTTCTTGTAGAAAGAAAATAGATGGATTTTGTTTTTTATCCATTCTGCTACCCTATGTCTTTTGATTGTAGCATTCAGCTCATTTACATTCAGTGTTATTATTTTAAAAATATAGATTTAGAGTCATTGTGTCCATTGTGGGATTCATGGCTGTGGTGGTGTCTCTGATATCTTGCTTTCCTTGGAACATTTTCCTCAGAGAGTTCCTCTCAGGATTTCTTGTAGGTCTGGTTTAGTGGTGACAAATTCTTCCCATTTTTGTTTATTTGGAAATAATTTTATCTCTCCTTCTATTCTGAATGACAGGCTTGTTGGATAGAGGATTCTTGGCTGCCTATTTTTTTCTGTTCATCACATGGAATATTTCCTGCCATTCCTTTCTGGCCTACCAAGTTTCAGTAGGTAGGTTTGTCACCACTCTGATAGGTTTCCCTTTGTATGTTAGGGCCCTTTTCTCCCTAGCTGCTTTCAGAATTGTCTCTTTGTCCTTATATTTTGCCAGTTTCACTATGATATATTGTGCAGAAGATCGATTCAAGTTATGTCTGAGGGGAGTTCTCTGTACCTTTGGATTTCAATATCTATTTTCTTCCCCAGATTGGGAAATTCTATGATATAATTGTTCAAATACTGCTTCAGCACCTTTCCCTCACTTCCTCCTCTGGATTTCCTATGATACGGATATTTTCCCGTTTGATTGTATCGGGCATCTCTTGAACTCTCCTTTCGTATTTCTGTATCAGGGGAAAAAAAAAGTTTATCTCTCGTTTTCTCTGCTTCCTCTTTTTCTATAATTGTGTCTTCTCAATCACTTATTCTCCTTTCTGCCCCTTCAATCCGTATATTGGACACCTCCATTTTATTTTGTATCTCATTTTTAGCATTTTTAAATTCTTCACAACTATTTTTAAGCTCCATAGTCTTGTAGCAATACTTTCTCTGATGTCTTCCATGCTTTTTTCAAGCCCAGCGATTAATTTTATGACTATCGTTCTAAATTCTTGTTCAGTTCTGTTGCTTATATCTGTTTTGAGCAGTTCTTTAGCTGTCATTTCTTCCTGGAATTTCTTTGGAGGAGAGTTCTTATGTTTCGTCATTTTGGTTAGCTTTCTATGTCTTGTTAGTTTTAAAAGCTTGTTATGCACTCTGCCCTTGCAGGTCCTGCTGTATTAAAGAGGGCTCTTTGACTGTCCAGGGCCTGTCCATTCAGGAAGTGTTCTTTGAATGGTGTCTCTTGGTTTCTTTGGTTTATACTTTGGTTATTTTATTTCCCTACTCATAGTGGAATTTGGGACTCTCCACCATCTGTACTTTGGCTTGTTTCTTGAGGTAGCCTTGGAAAAGAAAACAGACAGACACAGGGAACAAAGGTACACAAACACACAGACAAATCCAACAAAAATGCAAACTGAAATAGAAAAAGAAAAAGAATAAAAGGAAGGGATAAAAAACAAAACAAAACAAAATAGATTGAAAAAAAGGATGGAGGGAAAACAAATAATAAAAATAAAATTTTATTAAAAATAAAAAAGAAGAAAGAAAAGAAAGTAGAAAAAAAAACAAAGGACAAAAGACAGTCTAAAGGCATAAAACCAGAATTCCCAGCTACAAATAAAAAGCCAGGTGTATACAGTGCTGATAGAAGAGCATATACAAAGAGAGAAATGACAGGGCAGGGAGGTGTGAAACTGGAAATGAAATGACCAGACAGAGAGAGTACGAGGCTCGATTCAGAGGGAGAAATCGTAGAATATGTTTAGAGGCAAGGAGAAAGAAAGGAAGATGTTACTCAGAGAAGCTGTATAGTCTGTCTATTCTAGAGAGACAAAAGTAAAAAGGTAGCGGTTGAGGTGTAGAATGTACATCTAGAGAATAGATTAAATGTGACTGTTTAAGCAAACCAGTGACCAGGGTGCCCTGACCACCAGAGTGAAGGGTTACAAATGAGAAAAGGGAGAATATATCTAAGTAGAAAGAATTATCTAGGATTAATCATGGTAGTGCATCCATGTTGGTCTTGCCCCGGGTTCAGGTAAAAAAAGAAAAGCAACTCTCTAGCAGGGATGATCATGGTTTGGTGTAGGCAGGTCTTAGCCTCCACTGTGGTCTGCTGGCCCTCCCTGAAGCCCCGCCTTGGTGGTTTGGGGAGAAAAATGGCGTCGCCCCAGTCCCTTCTCAAACTAAGTGGTGGAAATCACTCCTTTGGGTCCGATCTCCCTGTGCTGTGGGTGTAGCCAAAGTGGGCTGTGTTCTATGCCCCATGCCCCACCTCGTTTCCAGATCTGAGTCTGCGGGTTTTATTGATATTACCCAAAACAGAATCCCGCAGGTCGCTGCTTCCCTGCTGCGGGGGTTGAGGGTTGAGGGAGAGTTGCGCAGCCTCTGATCCACCCGGGTCAAGCTGTGGCACAACCTGTGATCCACCACCACCACGCTGCTGGGGGTCCACCCCAGGGGAACGCAGCCTCAGGCCTGCAGCATTAGCACCACTGGGGATGGTGCTGGGAGCTCTGTAGAGCAGTTTTTCCTGGCGCCCTCTGGGGCTGGGAGCACCTAGTTCAAAGTCAGCACCCCAGCTAGAACTAAAAACACTCTTTTCAAGCCAAGGTTTTTCTCTTCCCCAGGGACAGTTCTATGAGCAGTTTCAGCTTCTCTTTCTTTTCCCCTTGACTCTCCGTGGCTGCCTGCGAGCAGGGCTCCCTCTGTGTCTCCGGTCCTGGCCCGCTTTTATCTTCCCCAGTTCGCACTCACACACTTATGAGGTTTCCTTCCCAGTGTACTCTGTCTCTTTCTCTTCCCAAACTCCTGTGGCTCAGTGTCCTATGACTTCAGGCCTTCTCTGTTTGAGAGATGGGTGCAAATGAAATGCGTGGAGCTCCCTACTTCTCCACCATCTTGCCTCAATTCCATTTATAGTTTGTATGATAGTTTTATATTGTGTGGATCTAAACCTGCAGTGTCCCATATGCTAGGTAGTAACTAGCTTTATATAGCTCTTGAGTACTTGAAGTGTGGTAGTCCAAATTGAGATGTGCTGTAAATGTGAAGTACATACTAGGTTTTGAAGACTTAATATGAAAAAGTAATATAAAATATGTTATTAATAATTTTTATTGTTGATTATATGTTGGATTTATAATATTTTGGATATATTGGGTTATCTAAAATATTATTAGAATTAATTTCACCGATTCCTTTGTCTTTTTAAAAATGTAGCTACTAGAAAATTTAAAATTACATGTGTAACTCACATTGTATTTATTTTTATTTAACAGTACTTTTCCAAACTGTTTTAAATCAATTATACCTAAATCTGGCAGTTATGCTGTGGGTGGTAGTTAGGAACTGGCATTATATAAGAGAACTGAGAACAAAGG
>NW_027528825.1:71286-71836 GCF_008692635.1 Crocuta crocuta | reverse complement strand
ATCATCTTGCCCTGATTCACCTTCTCTAAAAATGAATCATGGAAGTCCAAGGATCACAAAAAGTATTCTCCTGTTGCTCCTGATCTTTTAGTCCTATTCCCACACAAAACAGACAATGTACTCATGTACCTACAAGATATATTCATCTGGTTCCAACAAATAATGATAAGACACATGTTAAAAGTCACTTCATGTGATGTTTAAATCTTATAAAATTTGTGAAAATATTGCTAGCTATTTGTTACCTAGAAATCTTAGCTTGTGGTCCTATTCAAAGTTGCAACTGCTATGCATGTTCATTTCTGTATAAGCATTCACTCTGTTGTGAGTGACTGAAATCTACAGTTTGAAGCCTTCAAGTTGTCTACATTTTAACTATTGATTTCATTGAGTAAATATCCCTCTGTTCTTTAGGGTTGAGAGTTGATAATCTAGCCATAGCAATCATATACAGCAACTTTTTAATGGGTTTGTAGCTTCTCCAAGGAAAGACTGGGAGCTGCAGATGGCAAAATTACATTCCTCTAATGAAGTTTTTTTTTTTTTTTTT
>NW_027528825.1:64111-71156 GCF_008692635.1 Crocuta crocuta | reverse complement strand
TTAAGTATTTTTTGTGTGACTGGGAAAATGTGATTCATTATTTAACCAAATTTATTTTATTATTTAAGGATTAAGTAATGGGTTATGTAATGCTTAGAATAATTTTTAAAACAAATTGAGGAAAAGAGATGAAAAAGAAAAATGAAACAAATGATATCTCACTTATAATGTTGTGTTCAAATGGATTTAATGACCACAAACTTTTTCATAATACATAGTCAGGAATTACAAGAATAATGTGAGCTTTTGAAGATATGTATCAAGCTGGGATGAAAGATCAGACAGAAAATGTGAATATGATAATTGTCATAGATTGTGTAGTAAATGGAATAATAGAATTATTTAAATGCATGAGTCTGAATGCTGTACACATAGTGACTCAGCAACTTTGTTATAATATCATTACATTACCACAGAATCATGACAAATATAATAAAAACAACATAATAGCAGTGTAATAAGAATAATACCAGCAGTCATTTATGTAGTCTCTTAAAATTTAAAATTCTTAGTGGTTAGATTATTTCCTCAAGATTAGTTGTATAATTAGTACCATTAAGTAGACAGTGGCTGTTTCGAATTTAGTACTAGTCATCTATTTGACATATACCTTTCTAAACAACTCATGAAATTAAACTTGTAAAGACACTGCTTATTAGTCTCTTCATGATAAGCATTTTTTCCCATGTTTATCTTTTGAGAGAGAGACAGAGAGAGAATTCCAAGCATGCTCCACAGTATCAGCACAGAGCCCAATGTAATGCTTGATTCTACAACCCTGGGATCAAGTTTTGAGCCAAAATGAAAAGTCAGACCCTCAACGGACTGAGTCACCCAGGCACCCCTGTGATAAGTCTTCTAAGGTGACGTTGGGAAAACATGCAAAAGGATGAGACTGGATCACTTTTTTACACCATATCCAAATATAAATTTAAAATGGATTAAATACCTAAATGTGAGACATGAAACTCTAAAAATCATGGAGGAGAACACAGGCAAGTAACATTTTGGATATTGGCCATAACAACTTCTTTCTAGATATGTCTTCTGAGGCAAGAGAAACAAAAGTGAAAATAAACTATTAGGACTTCATCAAATCAAAAAACTTCTGCACAAAAAAAAGAAATGATTAACAATACTAAAATTCAATCTACAGAATGGGAGAAGATATTTGCAAATGACATATTTGTTAAAGAGTCATATCCAAAATATATAAAAAAACAAATAAAATTCAGCACCCAAAAAAGGAATAATCCAATAAATAATAGGCAGAAGACATGAATAGACGATTTTCCCAAAAGGACATAAAGATGGCAACAGACACATGAAAAGATGCTCAACATCACTCATCATCAGGGAAATACAAATCGAAACTATAATGAGATATGATATCACAGCTGTCAGAAAGGCTAAACACAAAACGCATAAAACAACAGGTGTTAACGAAATTGTGGAGAAAAGGGAACCTTCTTGCACTGTTGGTGAAAATGCAAACTGGTGCAGCCAGTCTGGAAAACAATACTGAGGATCCCCAAAAATTTAAAAACAGAACTATCCTATGATCTAGCAAACACACTACTAGGTATTTACCCAAAAGATTAAAGAAATACAAATTCAAAGGGATTCAGGCACCCCAATGTTTATAGCAACGTTATCTATAATTGCCAAACTATGGAAATAGCCCCAATGTTCATCAGCCAACGAATGGATAGAGAAGTGGCATATATACAGTGGAGTAACACTCAGTCATAAATAAGAATGAAGTCCTGCAATTTGCAACAACATAGATGGAGCTAGAGAGTATAATGCTAAGCAAAAGATGTCAGTCAGAGTTAGACAAATACCGTATGATTTCACTAACATGTGGAATTTAAGAAACAAAAGAAATGAACAAAGGAGAGAGAGAGAGAGACCAAGAAACTGACTCAAGTGTAGACAGCAAAATGATGGTTACCAGAGCAGAGTTGGGGAGGGGGATGGGTTAAATAGATGATGGGGTTTAAGGAGTGTACATGTGATAAGTACAGGGTTTTGTATGGAAGTGTTAAATTACTATATTTGAAAANTAAAGCTTTTGAATTAACAATGAATATTCTATATTTAATTTGAGTTTTTATGGTCTTGGTTAAAGAAAGTTATTAGTTTTCTCTGGATTGTCAAATCCATAATAAAAAGTTTTAAGGTCCAGAGAAAACTCATTTTTTAAGGTTTCTTATTTTTGAGAGAGACAAAGAGAGACAGAACATTTGTGGGGGAGGGTCAGAGAGAGAGGGAGACACAGAATCCAAAGCAAGCTCCAGGCTTTGAGCTGTCAGCACAGAGCCTGATGCGGGGCTCGAACTCCTGAACTGTGATATCGTGACCTGAGCTGAAGTCTGAAGTCGAACAACCAACTGAACCACCCAGGCGCCCTCAGGCAAAACTCATTTTAACAAAAGAGGAAATTTTCTGTTTTATTAGGCTTGGCAAGCATGCCCAAGATACACTGTTGGCTGCCACTGAAATATGCTCCATCAAGGAAGTCTACAAAGACCCCAAAATCAGCTGAAATGTTAAATAACTTAGAATATCAGAATCTTGGGGGGCGCCTGGGTGGCTTAGTCTGTTAAGCGTCCGACTTTCGCTTAGGTCATGATCTCGCGGTTCATGGGTTCAAGCTCCGCGTCGGGCTCTGTGCTGACTGCCAGCTCAGAGTTTGGAGCCGGTTTCAGAGCCTGTATCTCCCTCTCTCTCTGACCCTCCCCTGCTCACACTGTCTCTCTCTCTCTCTCTCTCTCTCCTAGAAATAAGTAAAAATATTTAAAAAAAAAGAATATCAGAATCTTGGGAAAGTTTGAGCAACAAGAAATGAACAGGGTTGGTGTTGCTGTTTTTCATTTTGTTTGTATGTACAAAAAAGAATTCAAGGAGAATTTACATCTTCCTATGACATTTTATACTGCTATGGTTCTAAACAAATTAGATTAGAATATTAAATAAAAACCACCAATGAGCTCAGGATTCTGTTTCCCCTGATATTGAGTGACAGTAATCTTCTCTGACAAAAGAGGGTTTCTTCCATTATTAGAATCTGTTACGTAGTTCCCTCTATAGCCTCTATAGTATATAGTAATATACATTGAGAAAGGTAAGAAGGATCAGAAATAGCAGACTGAGAAGAAATGTCATTCATGTGAAACTTGGAGGAATACTTAGGTGTTCCAGATGTCCAAGGTAAATGTATATTGTTTCCATCCTTATTGAGATATAATTGACATATAACACTGTGTGAATTTCAGATGTACAGTGTGATGATTTAATACACATAGGTTTTGGGAAATGTTTACCACAATAAAGTTTTAGTTAACTTATCCTTCACCTCACATAATTACCATCTTGCTTTCTTTGTTATGGTGAGAACATTAAAGCTTTATTCTCAGCATTTTCAACTATATAATGCAGTATTGGTAACTAGTTTAACTATGCTGTATATTACATCCCTAGAACTTATTCATCTTATAACTGAAAGCTTGCACATTTGAACAACAATCCGCTATTTCTCCAATCCCTCAGCCCCTGGTAACCACCATTCTATTCTTTGTTTCAATGAATTTGATGTTTCTGTATTACACATATAAGTGAGATCATACAGTGTTTGTCTTTCTCTGTCTGACTTATTTCACTGAGCACATTCAAGGCAAATACCTTGATTATAGACATGTAAGTTGTCATGTGTGACTTACACATAATAGTGTACATTGGAGACCCAAAACCTCATTTATAGAATGGCTGATTTGTTTTTCTCTAGCCTGTGAGTTTATTATTATAGATATCTAAAGAGGCTTATCTATGAAATTACTTTCATTGGAATTTTATTTTTAGATTAACACAATTTTAAACTTGTATGGCTGGATGAGAGTTGTGCCCTAATTAAAATTTGTACTTGTGGATTTTGAATTACATTATGAAAGTGAAGCTGTTAAGACTACAAGATACAATTATGTTATTGGAGAATTGTAGAACATCAATAAGATCATTTTTAGAAGTATAGTGTTGTGGTTGAACACATGAATTTTGGAGCCAAACTGAAGAGACTCTAACCCTAGATTCATCATTTGCTAGATATGTAATACTGGACAAGTTGCTTAAATTGTGTGTCTTTTGGTTTATTAATCTGTAAAACAAGAATGATGATGATAATAATAGTATTTACCCCTACCTAAGGCTATCTTAAGAATCAAATGAGTTATCTGTAATAGCCTTAGGACAATGCCTGGTACACAGGAAGAGTATATGAAAGTGTCAGTTAAATACATACATAATTTGGTGGGAGAAATACTTTCATTCCTAATCCATGAGATTATAGGTTGCTATTTCCTATAATGGTATCTAGAAAAACATTGCCTGCTTACGCCCTCAGAGTTAAATATGTAAAGCTCATGAATAGTATTATGATTTCTTTGATAAATTTGCTCGGTGTTTCAGATTTATCCAGAATAGTTTTAGTTCTCCCTTTCTACTTTCTTGTTTCATATACCTCTGTATACCAGGTAGTGTCCAAGTTACTTTGAACTTTCACTAGAGCATGGGTAGAGAAAATAAAAGAAGATGAAACTTCATTTTTCAAGTTATTGGTAGCTTTGTTAGATGATTTGCCTAGAAGAACCATTCAAACTGCAATTGTGGTAACTAATGCATGGCCTAAGTTCTTTTTTGGGGTCTTTTTTTGAGGGGGGATTATGTAGATAGATAGTTAAACTGCTCTGTAAAATCAGACTAGGAAGTTAATCCTGCATTTAATTTCCTAATGGTGGCATATTGTTACCTGTTTACTGTACTAAGAAAGAAGAACAGGGGCTCCTGGGTGACTCAGTCGGTCAAGCGTCTGATTTCGGCTCAGGTTATGATCTCATGGTTTGTGAGCTTGAGCCCCATGTTGGGCTCTTCCTCTCTCTGCCTTTCCCCCACTTGCTCTCTCTCTCAAAAATAAATAACCCTTAAAAATTGTGTCTTTTCAAAACTCAAGGTAGTTTTTTTTTTAATAGTTTATTGTCAAATTAGTTTCCACATAACACTCAGTGCTCATCCCCACAAGTGTCCTCCTCCATGCCCATCCCCCCTCCCCCCACATCCATCAGTCCTCAGTTTTTGTCAGCATTCAAGAGTCTCTCATGGTTTGCTTCTCTCCCTTTCCCCCACCATTTCCGCCCTTCTTCTCCCCCTTGTTCCTCCGTCAAGTTCCTCCTAATCCTCCTATACGTGCAAACATATGATATTTGTCCTTCTCTGCCTGACTTATTTCGCTCAGCATAACACCCTCAAGGTCCATCCATGTTGCTACACATGGCCAGATTTCATTGTTTCTCATTGCCATGTAGTATTCCATGGTATAGATAAACCACATCTTCTTGATCCATTCATCTGTTGATGGACACTTAGGCTCTTTCCATGTTTTGGCTATTGTGGAGAGTGCTGCTATGAACATTGGGGTACATGTGCTCCTATGCATCAGCATTTCTGTATCCCTTGGGTAAATTCCTAGCAGTGCTATTGCTGGGTCATACGGGAGTTCTATTGTTAGTTTCCTGAGGAACCTCCACACTGTTTTCCAGAGGGGCTGTACCAGTTTACATTCCCACCAACAGTGTAGGAGGGTGCCCGTTTCTCCACATCCTCGCCAGCATCTAGAGTTCTCTGATTTGCTCATTTTAGCCACTCTGACTGGCGTGAGGTGGTATCTCAGTGTGGTTTTGATTTGTATTTCCCTGATGAGGAGGGATGCTGAACATCGTTTCATGTGTCTGTTGGCCATCTGGATGTCCTCTTTGGAGAAGTGTCTGTTCATATCTTCTGCCCATTTCTTCACTGGGTTGTTTGTGTTTCGGGCGTGTAGTTTGATGAGTTCCTTATATATTCTGGATATTAACCCTTTATCTGATATGTCATTTGCAACTATCTTTTCCCATTCCGTTGGTTGCCTATTAATTTTCTGGGTTGTTTCCTTGGCTGTGCAGAAGCTTTTAATCTTAATGATTGGGACCTCAAGGTAGTTTTTTCACTTATGATATCCTGACTGGTGACTGTATAACATTTTTTTCAATCTCTCTCAGAAAAAAAAAAGCTTTTTATCTTGATGGTTCACTTATTGATTATGGTATGCATACTTAACTCTGTGACTCAAGTAAAAGTATAGAAACACTTTATTATGCAAACTCATTTTGTAATCTGACAATATTGAATACAGCTTCAGAAATTTCTAAACCATCTATTTCATGTATGACCAAGTTCTATTTTGTCTTTGTCATGTGTATCCATAGAAGTCCCTTCCTCCCACCACTATTTTATTTCTGAATTCTATTCAAATGGAATTTGGTGGAAAAAAAAGGTATCATTTTTTCAGAGCTAAATTAAAAGAATGCCAAGTGAGTAAATGAGTTGTGACTCATAATCTGATGACTCGTTTACATTTTGAAAAACATCTAACTTCTCAATTCTGGCTTCTGTTGTGGCAATTAACTTCCATAATTGTCAAGGATTTTCAGCAACAATGTTTTCAAATTGTGATTAAATATAAGATTCTTTCAGAAATGATCAGCACCTTATAATGAAAATTTGTGTATTTCCCAGTTTGTATTAACTTGGACTTCTTCAAAATTTTAAGTTTATTTCTTTTGAGAGAAAGAGCAAGCACATGAGAAAGGGAAGAGCAGAGAGAGAGAGAGAAAGAGAGAGAGAGAGAATCTGAAGCAGGCTCCATCTATGCTATCAACTTAGAGCCTGATGTGGGGCTTGAACCCATAAACCGTGATCTCATGACCAGAGCTGATATCAAGAGTTAGTTGCTTAACCGATTGAGCCACACAGATGCCCCTAATATGAATTTTTAAATTATGTTTGTCTATTAGCAGAAACTTAATAACATATTAAAACTTAAATTTGACTTGAATAAGAGCAAATGTGACTGACAAATATTTTTATCCATTCAATATTAAGTTCTCAGAAACATGTGAAGTGTGACTTCAAAGAATTTTCCCAACTGCTTTTTTGGGGAGGGGGTTTGTAACAT
>NW_027528825.1:56119-64015 GCF_008692635.1 Crocuta crocuta | reverse complement strand
GGAAGGGGATTTGGAATATGTAAATAGGGACTGTTCTGGATTAATTCTGAAAGGAAAATACAATTGTAGATTCATATTGTTTCTAAAGGCCTATGGACCCTGTAACAGAGTACATAAATGAGTTTCCATTTGATAGAATGTTAGTTTGCATACTCCACTTACAGAAAATTGAGCCTTGCATACTCATTCTTAAAGCAGCTTAACCACCCTTTTTACAGGTAGAATAAAGGGTTAGTGATCCAAAGAAGTGAAATCTCTTTCTCCACTAAATTTGTGGCATTTTGCATTATGAATATTTTTCCATAATAATTTATGAGTATTGACTGATTTTAACTGAATTTGATTTATTAATAAACATATTCCAGAATACCTTAGTATGGTATTTTCTGTTATTGCCCTGAGAGAGATCTATAGTTCATTAATCACACTTAATTAGTTTACAATATATTATGAAATATGAGCAGTCCTTTGAGTTATATTTCCCATTGTACTATACCATAATTCTAAAATTTTTGTTGATGTAGTATTAAAAATTCAAAGTTATGTTCATAAGAAAANTTTCAGTGATTCATCACTTACATGCAACACCCAGTGCTCATCACAAAGTGCCCTCCTTAGTACACATTACCCATCTATCCCATCTCCCATCCACCTCCTTCCATCAAACCCTCAGTCTGTTTTGTCCTTAAGAGGAACCCTCTCTTTTCTCCCCCTCCCATTCCTATATGTTCATCTGTTTTTCTTTTTTTTTAAATTGCACATATGAATTAAATTGTACGGTATTTGTCTTTCTATGATTGACTTATTTATCTTAGCATAATACATTCTAGCACCATCCACATCATTGCAAATGAAAGATTTCATTCTTTTGATGGCTAAGTAATTTTCACTGAATATATATACCACCTCTTTTTTTATCCATTCATCAGTAGATGGACATTTGGGCTCTCTCCAGAGTTTGGCTATTGTTGATAATGCTGCTATAAATATCCAGGTGCATCTGCCCCTTAGAAACAGTATTTTTTAATTTTTTGAGTAAATACATAGTAGTGCAATTGCTGGATCACAGGGTAGTTCCACTTTTAACTCTTTGACGAATCTCCAGTGTTTCCCAGAATGGATTTACCAGTTTGCATTCCTACCAACAGTATAAGACTTTCCCTTTCTCCATATCCTCGCCAACATCTCTTGTTTTCTGTGTTGTTCATTTTAGCCATTCTGACATGTGAGAGGTTGTATCTCATTGTGATTTTGATTTATATTTGCCTGATGATGAGTAATGTTGGGCATCTTTTCATATGTCTGTTAGCCATCTATACGTTTTCATTGAAAAAATGTCTATTCATGTCTTCTGCCCATTTATTTTCTTTTCTCCAAATTTTTATTTAAATTTTACTTAGTTAACATATAGTGTAATATTGTTTTCAGGAGTAGAATTTAGTGATTCATCACTTACATATAGCATTCAGTGCTCCACAAAATAAGTGCTCTCCTTAATACCCATCACCCATTTAGCCCTTCTGCTGCCTACCTCCCCTCCATCAACTCTGTTTGTTCTCTATAGTTGAGAGTCTCTTATGGCTTTTTTCTGTCTATTTCCCACTCTTTCCCTTATGTTTGCCTCTTTTGTTTCTTAAATTCCACATATGAGGGGCGCCTGGGCAGTTCCGACAGTTAAGCATCCCACTTCAGTTCAGGTCATGATCTCACAGTTCATGGGTTCGAGCCCCGCTTCAGGATCTGTGCTGACAGCTCAGAGCCTGGAGCCTGCTTCGGATTCGGATTCTGTGTCTCCCTCTCTCTCTGCCCCTCCTCCACTTGCCCTCTGTATCTCTCAAGAAGAAATAAACATTAAAAAAAATAAAANGTGGTGAATATACCACTTTGAATCAGTATTTTTGTTTCCTTTGGGTAAATACCTAGTAGTGCACTTGTTATATTTTTAACTTCTTTAGGACCCTCCATACTGTTTTCCAAAGTAGCTGCACCAGTTTTCTTTCTCACCAACAGTGTAAGAAGATTCCCCATTCTCCCCATCCTTTCTCAAATCTGTTGTTTCCTTTGTTGCTAATTTTAGTCATTCTAACAGATGTGCGGTGACATCTCATCCTTGTTTTGATATGTATTTCCCTGCTGATGAGTGAATTTGAGCATCTTTTCATGTGTCTGTTGGCCATCTGTATGTTTTCTTGGGAAAAAATGTCTATTCCTAACTTCTGCCCATTTATTAACTTGATTATTTGTTTTTTGGGTGTTCCATTTGCTAAGTTCTTTATAGATTGTGGATATCAGCTATGTAATTTTCAAATATCTTCTACCATTCCATAGGGCTACCTTTTGGTTTTCTTGATTGTTTTCTTCACTGTGTAGAAGCTTTTTATATTGATGAAGCCCAATAATTTATTTTTACATTTGTTTCTCTTGCCTCAGGAGACGTCAGTAAGAAATTGTTCAAGCTCATGTCAAAGAGGTTGCTGCCTATGCTCTCTTACAAGATTTTGATGGTTTCCTCTCTCATATTTATGTATTTCATCAGTTTTGAGTTAATTTTTGTGTATGTTGTAAGAAAATGGTCCAGTTTCATTCTTTTGCATTTTTCTGTCCAGGTTTCTGAACACCATTTGTTAAGAGACTGTCTTTTTCCATTGGATATTCTTCCATGCTTTGTAAAAGATTAGTTGAACATATGGTTGTGGGTCCATTTCTGGATTTTCTCTTCTGTTCCGTTGATCTATATGGATTTCTGTGCCAGTACTATACTTGTCTTTATTAATGCACTTTTTAATATAGGTTGAAGTTCAGAAATGTGATACCTGCAGTTTTTCTTTCCTTTTTCAGGATTGCTTTGACTATCTGGGGTAATTTTTGATTGATAACACATTTAAGATTGTTTGTTCTAGTTCTATGGAAAATGATGACGGTATTTTCATAGGAATTGCATTAAATGTGTAGATTGTTTTGAGTGGTATAGACATTTTATCAATATTTTTTCTTCAATGAATATGGAATGTTTTTCCATTTCTTTGTGTCATCTTCAATTTCTTTTGTAAGTGTTGTATTGTTTTCAGAGAAAAGGTCTTTCACCTCTTTAGTTAGATTTATTCCTAGCTATCATATGGTTTTGGGGGCAATTCTAAATGGGATGGATTCCTTTCTTTCTTTTTCTGCTGCTTCATTACTGGTGTATAGAAATGTAACAGATTTCTGCATGTTAATTTTGTATCCTCTGACTTGACTGAATTTGTGCTTCAGTTCTAGCAATTTTTTGGTGGAGTATTTCAAGTTTTCTACATAGAATATCATGTCGTCTCAGAATATTGAAAGTTTCACTTCTTCCTTGCTAATTTGGATGTCTTTTATTTCTTTTGTTGTCTCATTGCTGAGGCTAAGACTTTCAGTGCTATGTTAAATAACAATAGTGAGAGTGGTCACCCCTGCCTTGCTCCTAAACAAAGAGAAAGGCCTTTAGTTTTTCCCCATTGAGGATGTTGTTAGCTGTGGGTCCGTTATGGTTCATGTTCCTGAGAGTAATGACTTTATTAAGAAGAGGTCATATACTATTCAGGGCCTGGAACTTCAAGAAGTGTTTCTGGTGTATGCTTGTGTACTCTTCTGCTGTGTTTTGGCTGTTCTTTCCCTCAGGTCAGTCCTTTGCAGAGTTTCTCCTTGTCTGCATTGGGGAGTATCTGGACTTGTCCAGAATGTGGTGAGTTTAGACTAGGTGTGCTCCAGTCTGCTTGTTAAAAGAAGCAATATCTTATTTCCACTAGAGCTGAAGTTTTTGGTTTTTTTTTCCTGGTCTTTTGGAGCAGAAGCCTCCCGCTCTGGTTCTCAGTCGTACTTACTCTAGTTAAGAAGCACCTGCAGAGCACAGGTTGCTCGGGCTTGGTGTAAACAGCTGAGGTCTCCACTGTTTGTGCCGTTCTGTTCACTGAAGTTGGTCTGTGCTGATGGATTGAGGAGAAAAATGGCACCTGCCATTTCCCTCATCCCCAGAGAGTGGAGTTTGTGGCCACTGTTGTCTGGGAAGCTCTAGTAGGCCTTGTGTCTGGGCTGTCTTTCCTCCTGGCAGTGCGGGGCACCTGTATTTTTAACTCAGGCAGGTGGAGCTACAACACTCCCCACTTCAGGGACATGGACTTGCACAAACTCAAGCAGGTCCTCTAATGAGAGGGTCTTACGGCACTGGGACTGATGCAGGTTTGTCCAAGGACAGTTGCACTAGCAACAGGTCTCAGCAGGACCTGAGAGCTTAGATCAAAGCACAGCAAAAAGCCATTGTCCAGGTTAGCTGCCCTCAACGGGTGTCTCTGTCGCTATGCTAAGGAATAGGGTTGTGCAATGGCACCCTCCATCTCTTTTGTCCCCTGTGGGGCAATGCCATCTCTTCCTGATGCACTTCAAAAAGAGGTAAATGTGTCCCCTTTTATGTCCAATGAGATCCTCCTATCATGCAGACCACTCCCAGGCCTCTGCCCTCCTCCACAGGGTCACCACTGTACCCACCAGACTCCACACTAACAATGGCAGGGTCTTCTAAAACTTCGGTTTTTGAGTTCCACTGGTTGTCAAAACTCATGAAAATCAAACCCTCTTGTTTTCCTAGGCAATGGTTTTGGGGAAGCGTTTTTCTGGTTCAATCTCCTGTACACTAAACTCTTTCTCCCTCCCTCTCTCCTCTCCATGAACAGGGCTCACTCCCATCTGAAGTACCCATGGTCCTTTTCTCCCCCAAATCACATCTCCACACCTACTACCTTCCACAGTGGAACCGCCCTCTGGTTCCAACCTCCCTCTGGTTGTGCAGTTCTTCATTCTTCAGATCAATTTACTGTTCAGAATGATTTGGTATTTATATTTATATCTAGCTATGTTTGAAGGCAAACATAGGGTCCACCATTTATCCTCTTTAAACTGACTGTGTTTTTTAAAGAAGTGGTTCATTTCATAAGGTTGTCAAATTGTGGGCATAGAATTCTTTATAATAGAATACAACACAAAACAATACAATACAATTATCCTTTTAATATCCATGAAATCTGTCGTGATGTCCCTCTTTCATTTCTGATATTAGTAACATTTGTGTCTTTTCTATTTTTTTTTTTTTACTTTGCATGGTTAGAGTCTTACNGATTTCGGATACTAGCCTTTTATCTGATATGTCATTTGCAACTATCTTTTCCCATTCTGTCGGTTGCCTATTAGTTTTATGGATTATCTCCTTTGCTTTGCAGAAGCTTTTAATCTTGACGAGGTCACAATAGTTNTCTTTTGTGGTTCCACAAATTTTAGGACAGTTTGTTCTAGTTTTGAGAAGTATGCTGGTGCAAATATGATTGGGATTGCATTGAATGTGTAGATTGCTTTGGGTAGTGCTGAGATTTTAACAATAGAAAATATTCAAAATAAAAGCAATAAGAGGATTTTTTTCAAGTTTTTATTTAAATTCCAGTTAGTTAACATAGAGTGTACTATTGGTTTCCGGTGTAGAATTTAGTGATTCATTACTCATATAGAACATCCAGTGCTCATCATAAATGCCCTTATAATTTTTAAAATGTTTTTTTTTTATTTATTTCTGAGAGAGATAGAGAGAGACAGCGTGAGCAGGGTAGGGTCAGAGAGAGAGGGAGGCACAGAACCCGAAATAGGCTCCAAGCTATGAGCTAGCTGTCAGCACAGAGCCTGACGCGGGGCTCGAACCCATGAACCGTGAGATCATGACCTGAGCCGAAGTCAGACGCTTAACAGACTGAGCCACCCAGGCTCCCCTACGTGCCCTTTTAAAGAGGGATGTTTTTAATAATAAATAATTGGTTTCAAATCATGTAAACATCCTCAAAATAATTCTTTCACCTCAGACATGAAAGTAAAATGTTATTTTGTTCTTCAATTATTTTGTAACGTGTTTACTCATGTAAAAGTGGTTTTCATATGAAGCTTATGTTGTAGTTCAAAAGAAGTATTTATAGAAGCTCTATGAACTCTTAAGGACTATTAGAAGGCATCTGATGCCACTCAAAAAAATTTTAAGGTTAATTATAGTTTTTCAAGGTCTTTTACTGTTACTTTAAAATGCTTTCTGAAAAAAATTCTTTCAGTTTTTAAAAACAAAACCAAAATCAATCCTTTGAGCCCCCACTATATACCTGGCATCATGCTGTAGGCTTTGTATGTTTGTTCACTAGAATTCATTAAGATTCAAATGTATTTTACTCACCACTAACTTTGTGAGACAAAGTAATGTAGAATGCAAATATGCAAATATATTTTTCTGACTTTAACTTAGCAAATCTAATTTGTAAATATTAAATATACTGTAAATGTCTTGGTTCATTCTTTGTCGTCCCTCCTTTCTCATATAAATGTTTAGTTTTACTTAGTGAGTGAGAGTCCCCTTAATTTCAGTATACTAAATCTAATGATTAGAATTGCAATAGTTTTGTAATGAAAACAGCTCTTATATGATAACTGTGCAGACCTTGTGCTATTAAGTAGTGTGTCTAGCATTTCTATTTCTACAGTTAAATATCTTTACTCAAATTTTATTTAATAAAATAAAAATACCAATAACAATATTCTGAATTTTAATAGGCCTATAATAAGAAGCTGTCTTTGTATTATATTACTGACTTCCTCATGAGTCACTGTTTAACTACTATGAAATTGTCCAGTGATTCTAAAAATGTGTTTCTACAATTGAATTGCTAATTAAGTCTTAATTTGAAAATCAGGCTTGCTCCCTCTTAAATCTTAACAACTCAGAAACTTCTCTTTTGATTTCATGACAAGTGAAGAGTTGGTTACTTAAAAATAAAAAAAAAAAAGAATAAAAAGCTAAAAACCTCAGCCTGCTATCACTTAAATAAAAGGTAATAAGGTTTGCTGTGGTTTCTTAAAGACACTCAAAAAAGATATTTTGATATTAATAAATGTAATAGTAATTTAATAAATATTATCAAAAGAGAAATTTGGTCTTTGNTCCTGTGTAAGTGAATTATGAATTCTATGATTAAAATGTAAGTTCATTCTGGGCTTTCTTTATGAAGAATGGTTTATTTACTCTAGCCATTTGTAGAGTTGAATTCTGTTAGAGGAGAGCTTAATTTTTCAAGCTCACATTTGATTATACTACAGGTCAAATCTCACCTTTAGAAATATAACCAATTCATACCTTAATACTGAATAAATGGTATGCTCTTAACATGTGCAAGATACTATACTAAGCACTTATGTTTTGGGGTTTTAGCATATATGGGTTGTTTTTTCAAATATAAGGGCCTAATTTTTTAAAATTATAAATTATTTATTACCAGAATGTATCCTTTCTTTACAGGCAACAAAATTCAGTGATCCAAGAAGTTTTAAATTTTTCCTGAGAACTAATAGCAAGGGAAATTGCCCAGACCTATCAGTAAAGGAGAGCATTAAGCAAGGAAA
Organism: Crocuta crocuta; assembly: GCF_008692635.1. Classification (NCBI taxonomy): domain Eukaryota; kingdom Metazoa; phylum Chordata; class Mammalia; order Carnivora; family Hyaenidae; genus Crocuta; species Crocuta crocuta. The sequence continues at coordinate 56,575 of NW_027528825.1, read as the reverse complement.
TTTACAAGAGGGACTAGAACAGTGCCATAATTTGGAATTATATTCTAAATTAGTACTTTTCAACAAATTCATGTGTAAAATGAAAAAAGAGATCTATGATAACAAAATTTTGTATTACCTATTCTCCAACTACAATGTGATATATAATTACAAACATATTGCCCTATAACCTTATTGCTTGCCTTGCACAAATTGCTAGAGGTTAGTTAGTCTTTAAAAATCCAGTTCAAGGGTATCTGGGTGGCTCAGTTGGTTACACATTTTCTCAGGTCATGATCTCACAGATTGTGAGTTGGAGTCCCGCTTTGAGCTCTGTGTTGACAGCTCAGAGCTTGGAGCTTGGTTCAGATTCTGTGTCTCCTTCTCTCTCTGCCTCTCCTCTGCTCATGTTTTGTCTCTCTCTCAAAAAAATAAATAAACATTTAATAAAATAAAATTCTAGTTCAGATCAACACT
>NW_027528825.1:54657-56015 GCF_008692635.1 Crocuta crocuta | reverse complement strand
TCAGATCAACACTAATTTTTAATTTCATGAAAAAGGCAAAGAAACAAACAAAACTACCCAAATGCTTAAGGCAGCTGCTTCCTTAAAATTGAAGTAAACTGTCTTGCAGATACCATATGTTTTCACATATAGGTGGATTAGGAAGAACTTAATGGAGGACCATGGGGGAGGAGAAGGAGAAAAATTAGTTGGGGAGAGGGAGGGAGGCAAACCATGAAAGACTCTTGAATGCTGAGAACAAACTGAGGGCTGATGAAGGTGATGGAGAGGGGAAGGGGGGTGATGGGCATGGAGGAGGGCACTTGTTGGAATGAGCACTGGGTGTTATATTGAAACCAACTTGACAATAAACTATTTAAGAAAAAAAAACAAATAAAGCTTCTATGAACATTCTTGCAAAAAAATAAACTGTCTTGTATTGTAATTATACATGTTTTTAAAAAATCTATGAATTCCAGCAAACTTTTTAGTAACCATATTCCACTTGATTGCCTTAATAATGTGTGAGGAATAATTTGTTTCATTTTTATCATCCATAGACATTCCAATTCCAAATACAATGACTCAGATGTTTGAAGGAAGCACTTGTTTGCATGAATGGATTAAAGATTCATTTATTTAAAGTGAATAAACTCCAAATAATGTTAATTTACACATAATATTTCTTAACATGGGATCAATGCACAACCATTATATGTAAGGAGTATTAAATTGGGGTTGAGGTTCTCCTTCCCACTTATACCTCCAATGTTTGGAAGAAGAAGGTTATGCAAATAAAATTGTGGGAGAAAAGCTTTTTTTTTTTTTTTTACTTTTTATTTTAGAAAAGCTTACTGGTGTTGTAGAAGTGATATTACACCTCAGAAAGGGGGTAATGCCTCTTTAAAAGCTAAACTACATCTTCTTTACTTTTATCAAATTCTCTATAAATCTTTCATGAAAGTTTATTTAACAAAGTGTTATTGAAACTGTAAATGTGATTGATGTGACCCATGTAAGATCAACATGAAATGTTTGTAAATGTCAACAAAATTTGACCATCTAAAAGCATATAATGATGAAGTTTCTGTGAAACTGAAAGACAAACAAAAAATGTTTACCTTATTCTTTGCTTTATGATATGCAATTACAAATTCATAAAAGAAATATTCCATTTGACTTTTCGTGGAGTTCATGCCATCAGAGGTTTAATTTACTTTTGACTTTCACCTTTTCAAAGCTCTGATCTCTTATTCATTGGATAAATTTCCTCTATTACCTATGGAAAAATAGTTTAGACTAAAAATTTCTGAGAAAATGATAGTCATTTTGGAAAGTATGTGCAGAACCTTTACCAAAATTTTATGTACAAATTATAG
>NW_027528825.1:53141-54650 GCF_008692635.1 Crocuta crocuta | reverse complement strand
TTGTCTCTGAAACGTTCCTGTTTATTGACATGGAGAAAAACACATTGTTGGCTTTCCATTTACTTGAAAAAAATACTGATATAAAAACAAATATAATGAGATAGAAAATAAAAAATAAGGAAAATAATAAGTTAAACTATAAATATATAAGAAGAGCACACCAATAGCTCTCTCTGCATTGAATAGTTTTTTTTTTCTTTTAAATTCCACTATAGTTAACAAGCAGTGTTATATTAGTTTCAGGTGTACCATGCAGTGATTCAACAATTTCATACATCACCCAGTGTTCATCACAACAAGTGCACTCCTTAATCCCCACCACCTATTTAACCCAATCCCCCCACCCACCTCCCTTCCATTAANTTGAGTCTGTTTCTTGGTTTGACTGTCTCTTTTTCTTTCTGCTAATTTTTTTTTTGTTTCTTAAATTCTAGATATGAGTGAAATTATATGGTCTTTGTCTTTCTCTGGCTGAATTATTTCACTTAACATTATACTCTCTAGCTCTATCCATGTCGCAACAAATAGCAAAGTTTCATTCTTTTTATGGCTGAAAAATATTAACTTGTGTATATATACCACATCTTCTTTATCCATCCATCAGTCGATGGATACGTGGACTTTTTCCATGATTTGGCTATTGTAAATAATGCTGCTATAAACATGTGGGTGTATGTATGCCTGTGAATTAGTGTTTTTATATTTTTTGGGTAAATACCCAGTACTGCGATGAGTAGATCATAGGGTAGTTTTATTTTTTTTTAAATTTTTGATGTTTATTTATTTTTGAGAAAGAGAGAGAGTGGAGGAGAGGCGGAGGGAGAGGGAGACACAGAATCCAAAGCAGGTTCCAGGAGCCAGGCTCCGAGCTGTCAGCACAGAGCCTGACCCAAGACTCGAACTCATGAACCGCAAGATCATGACCTGAGCTGAAGTCAGATGCTTAACCCAATGAGCCACCCAGGTGCCCCGTAAAGTCAAAATAATTTCTGATGGATATGTATTTATTAACATTTTGTTAATTGATTTCCAATTGTTTTTGTAGTTTTCTATGTTTATTTTCTTTCTCTCTTTTATGATATGTTGGTTTTCTTTAGTGATATACTTTGGTTTCTTTTTATTTTTTGCATATCTATTACTGCTTTTTTAAAGAACAATAAACACCTTTATTACATGACCAAAGATAGGAGGGAGGAAAATATATTTGCCTTTCTGAGCTTTTATTTTCATCAGATTAAACTATACCTCCTTGACCTCTAGCAGGTAACCATCTGCTTGGCCACACTGGCCTGGTCGTGAAGCGATGCATGCAAGAAGCCTGTCCTGCTGGAACTTCTCCAGAAAACTGATGATTCTGACATTCTTTTTCTTTTCATCATATTTCTTCTGATTTCTTTGGATAATTTTTTTTGTTTAAAATCTCTTCCTCCTTGGGTGTCAGCTTGAGCCCTTTCTTGTGGCCCGGGGCAGTGCATAACAAGACTCAATCCGCTGTGAGTCCCGTATGCC
>NW_027528825.1:35475-53040 GCF_008692635.1 Crocuta crocuta | reverse complement strand
TGCCGTCAATGAGCATGATACAGTTCTTAACCAGGGTCTTGATGCAGACCAGTTCATTGTTGGATGTATTGTAGACAATGTCAATAATCCTTGTTTTGCACATACAATACCTACAGCCCTGAGCGAAGCTCCCCATGTCCATCCTCAAGGCATGGTTCTTTTTGTTGCCTTCCCAACAAGGATTTTGTGTCCTTCCCATGGACTTTGTGTATGTGCCAGGGGCCAATCCTAGTGTTGGCAGTGGGACATCCAAGCTCTTATTTCTGCCTTTCGTGGTAAGGTTTCCCTTTTAACCAGTATTGTGGTGATTGTGCCAGGTGTCCTGAGAGATTCCCGTTGCTTGGCATTAGCTGCAAGAGAAGTATTACTTTATTATTATTGTTATTATTATTGTTATTATTATTTGTGGTTAACTTTTGTTTTATATATAACATCTTCTGCATATAGCAGTCTCTATTAAGTAGATGGTTGCTTATTTTTTAGCCCATTCTTTACTCTTTTCTCGCCCATGGTTCAGATATTTAGTATCATCTTTAACATNTTGTCAGCATTCAAGAGTCTCTCATGGTTTGCCTCTCTCCCTTTCCCCCACCATTTCCGCCCTTCTTCTCCCCCTTATGCCTCCTATTCTGAACGATATCCTTGTTGGATAGACTATTCTTGGTTGCAGATTTTACCTTCTAGCTCTTTGGATATATCACGTCACTTAGTTCTGGCCTATAAAGTTTCTGCTGAAAAATAAGCTGAAATCATTATGGGGTTTCTCTGTATGTAACAGTCTTCTCATATCTTTAAAATCATTTCTTTATCACTAGTTTTTGCCATTTTAATTACTATATGTCTTGGTGTGGACTACTTGGGTTGAATTTGTTGGAGGATCACTGCATCTCCTGAATCTGGATGTGTTTCCCACTCTAGATTTGGGCAATTTTCAGGTATTATTTCTTCAAATAAATTTTTCTGCCTATCTTTCTCTTACCTCCTTCTGGAATCCCTATAATGCAAATGTTACTACACCTGTTAGAGGAACCAATTCTCAAAGTTTATTCTCACTATTCAGTATTTGTTTGTCTCTCACTTGCCAGGCTTTATTATTTTTAGTTACTCTATCATCCAGGTCATTGATATGCTCTTCTGCTTCCTGTTGCTTATTATTTATTTCATCTATTATGTTTTTAATTTCATTTACTTAGTACTTCATCTCTGATATGTTATTTTTTACCTCTTTATCAAGGGTCTCACTGATGTCCTCCACCCTTAACTGATGTACAGTGAGTATATTTTTTCCACTTTTTTTTTAAGTTTTAATTTAAGTTCCAGTTAGTTAATGTACAGTGTAATATTAATTTTAGGTTTACAATACAGTGATTCAACACTTCCATAAAACAGCCGGTTCATCACAAGTGCACTCCTTAATTTTCATCACCTATGTAACCAATCTACCTGCCCACCTCCCTTCTAGTAATCATCAATTTGCTCTCTATACTTGAGAGTCTGTTTCTTAGGTTGTCTCCTTCCTTCTTCCCCCCCTTTTGCTTGTTTGATTTATTCTTTAAATTCCACATATGAGTGAAATCATACGGTGTTTTTTTCTGACTTATTTTGTTTAGCATAATACTTTGTAGCTTCATCCCCATCATTGCAAATGGCAAGATTTCAATTTTTATGGATACGTAATATTCCACTGTATATACATATATACATATATTCCAATTCTTCTTTCTCCATTTATCAGTTGGTTGATATTTGGGCTCTTTCCACAATTTGACTAATGTAGGTAATGCTGCTATAAACATTGGTGGTGCATGTATCTCTTTGAATTAGTATTTTTTATTCTTTGGATAAACACCTAGAAGTGCATTTGGTGAATGGTAGAGTAGTTCTATTTTTAACTTTTTGAGCAATCTCCATGCTGTTTTCTAGTGGCTGCACCAGTTTGTATTCCCACCAACAGTGCAGGAGAGTTCCCCTTTCTCCACACTCTCACCAATAAATATTGTTTCTCATGTGTTGTTGAATTTAACTATTCTGACAGGTGTGAGGTGATATCTCATTGTGGCTTTGATTTGTATTTCCTTGATGATCAGTGATGTTGATCATCTTTTCATGTGTCTGTTGCCCATTTGTATGTTTTCTTGGGAAAAATGTCTATTAATGGTTTCTGCTATTTTTAATTGGATGATTTATTTTTGGGGTATTGGGTTTGAGAAATTCTTTACAGATTTTGGATACTAATCTTTATCAGATATGTCATTTTCAAACATCTTCTCCCATTTCATCAGTTGCCTTATTGTTTGCTGATTGCTTCCTTCACTGTGTAGAATCTTTTTATTTTGATGAAGGTCTAGTAGTTTATTTTGTCTTTTGTTTCCTTTGCCTCCAGAGACACATCGAAAAAGAAGTTGCTATGGCCAGTGTCAAAGTGGTTACTGTCTGTGTTCTCCTCTAGGATTTTGATGGTGTTGGGTTTCACATTTAGGTCTTTCATCCATTTTGAATTTATTTTTTATGTGTGTGTAACAAAATGGTTCAATTTCATTCTTTTGCATATTGTTGTCTAGTTTTCCGAACACCATTTGTTGGAGAGGCTGTCTTCTCATTGGATATTCCTTCTTGCTTTGTCAAAGATTAATTGACTATACAGTTGTGGGTTCATTTCTAGGTTTTGCATTCTGTTTCATTGAACTATATTTCTATTTTTGTGCCAGTACAATACTGTGTTGATTACTACAGCTTTGTAATATAACTTGAAGTCCAGAATTGTGATGCCTCCTACTTTCCTTTTCTTTTTCAAAGTTGCTTTGGCTGATTCTGAGTAATTTTATGGGTCCATACAAATTTGGGGATTGTTATACCTATGAAAAATGCTGGTGGTATTTTGATAGGGATTTTATTATATGCATAGATTGCTTTGGGTAGTATAGACATTTTATCAATATTTGTTCTTCCAATACACAGGCATGGGATGTCTTTCCATTTCTTTTTTGTAATTTCTAATTTTTTTCATCAGTGTTTTATAGTTTTCAGAGTATGGGTCTTTCACCTCTTTGGTTAAGTTTGTTTCTAGGTTTCTTACTATATTTGGTGCAATTGTCAATGGGATGAATTCCTTAATTTTCCTTCTACTGTTTGACTATTGGTGTATAGAAATGCAACAGATTTCTGTACATTGATTTTAATCACAAAAATTTATTGGATCTGTTTATCAGTTCTAGCAATTTTTAGTGGAGTTTTTAGAGTTTTCTATATAGAATATCATGTGATCTGTAATTAGTGAAAGTTTTATTTTTTTTTAAAGGTTTGGATACTTTTTGTTTCTTTTTGTTGTCTGATTCTTGTGGACTGATTCATAGGACTTCCAGTACTATGTTGAATAACAGTTGTGAGAGTGTACATCTCAGTCTTGTTCCTGACTCTAGTGGTAAAACTCAGATTTTTTACCTTGAGGATAATATTAGCTGTGGGTTTTTTCATAGATGGCCTTTATTATGTTGAGATATGGTCCCTCTATCTCTACTTGGATTAGGGTTTTTATCAATGAAAGGATGTTACACTTTGTCAAGAGCTTTTTCTGCATTGTTTTTCTGCATTGAAACAATCATATGGTTTCTATCATTTCTTTTATCAATGTGGCATATCACGTTAATTGATTTGTTAATACTGCACCACTCTTGCAGCCCAAGAATAAATCTCACGTGATCATAGTGAATGATTCTTCGAATGTACTGTTGGATTTGGTTTGCTAGTATCTTGTTGAGAAGTTTTGCATACATGTTCATCAGGGATATTGGCTTGCCATTTCCTCTCTTTTTTAAAAAAAAATTTTGTTTGTTTTTAAGAAAGAGAGAGACAGAGTGTGAGCGGGGAATGGTCAGAGATAAAAGGAGACACAGAATCTGAAGCAGGCGCTAGGTTCTGAGCTGTCAGCACAGAGCCTGACTTGGGGCTCTAACTCACGAACTGCAAGATCATGACATGAGCTGGAATCAGAGGCTTAACCAACTGAGCCACCCAGGCGCCCCAGTCATTCTCTCTCTCCCTCTCTTTTTAATGTTTGATTTATTTCTGAGAGAGAGAGAGAGAGAGAGGTAGGGTGAGCAGGGAAGGGTCAAAGAGAGAGGGAGATACAGAATCTGAAGCAGGCTCCAGGCTCTGAGCTAGCTGTCAGCACAGAGCCCGATGCAGGGCTCGAACCCAAAACCGTGAGATCATGACCTGAGCTGAAGTTGGGCGCTTAACTGACTGAGCCACCTAGGAGCCCCAGTCATTCTCTTTTTTCATGAAGTGTTTCCCTGGTGTTGGTGTCAGGGTAATGCTGACCTTATAGAATTAGTTCAGAAATTATACTTTCCTTTCTGCTTTTTGGAATAGTTTGAGAAAAATAGATATTAACTCTTCTTTAAATGTTTGATAGAATTCTCCTTGAAAGCCATCTAGCCCTGGGCTTTGTTTGCTGGGAGTTTTTTGATTACTGTCTCAATTTTTTGCTGGTTATTAGTCTGTTTTCTATCTCTTCCTTTTTTTCATTTTGGTAGTTTGTATGTTTCTAGGCATTTAAACATTTCTTCTAGGTTGTCCAATTTGTTTCATATAGTTTTTCATAATAATCTCTTATTGTATTTCTGTGGTATTGGTTGTTATCTCTTCATTCTCATTTGTGATTTTATTTATTTGGGTCCTTTCTCTTTTCTTTTTTGTAACTCTGACTGGGGGTTTATCAATTTTATTAATTTTCTCAAAGAACCATCTCCTGGTTTCATTGATGTGGTCTTTTGTTTTTTAGTTTTTATATTATTTATTTATGCTCTAATCTTTATTATTTCCTTTCTCCTGCTGGTTTCATGTTTTCTTTGTTTGTTTTTGTAGTTTCTTTAGATGTAATGTTAGAACATTTATTTGGGATTTTTCTTGCTTCTTGAGTTAGGCCTGTATTGCTATATACTTCCCTCTTATGATTCATTTTGCAGTCCAAAGGTTTTGGACCATTGTGTTTTCATTTTCATTTGTTTCTATGCATTTCTTTTACTTATCCTTCATTCTTCTTTTTTTAAATTTTTTTAAGATTTTATTTATTTTTACAAATAGTTTATTGTCAAGTTGGTTTCCATATAACACCCAGTACTCNTATTTTTTAATTCATTTTTTAACATTTCCTGATTGAACCACTCATTGTTTAGTAGCATTTTGTTTAACCTCCATGTAGTTGTGATTTTTCTTTTTTTTTTTCTTGCGGTTGACTCTAGTTTCATCACGTTNGTTGGTTGTTAAACTCTACTACTACTCTGGTGTTATCAATTCATTCCTTAATATTTACTATTATTTTATATATTAGAGTTCACCCATGCAATGTCCATTTATCTTTGAAATTTTTAGATCTTCTTTGATCGTCTCCTTTGTTATGACTGTCTCCTTTTTCTCTTGTATCATAATATCTTCCTTTATCTTTTGTTACAGTCATTGTTTTAATGTGTAGTTTGTACCGTATAAGTATTGGTACTCTGGACTTCTTTCGACATCTATCTGCATGATATTTCTCCATCCTGTCACTTTCAATCTGTAGGTATCTTTAGGCCTGAAATGAATCTCTTCAAAAGCATAAACATGGGACTTTTTTTGAACATTTTTTTAAATTTATTTCTAGGAGAGAGAGAGAGAGACAGAGTGAGCAGGGGAGGGTCAAAGAGAGAGGGAGATACAGACTCTGAAATAGGCTCTAGGTTCCGAGCTGGCAGTCAGCACAGAGCCCGACGCGGGGCTTGAACCCACGAACCACGAGATCATGACCTAAGCGAAAGTCAGACGCTTAANTGGTGTTATCCAATGTGTCAGGTGGGAGTTCTGCTTTAGAGGTTGTGGGGAGGAGAGTGGTGGTGCACCAGTCCCTTCTTGAACCAAGCGCTGCACCTCTCTTTTTTGGGTGTGTAAACTTCCCGTGCCCGATGGGTTGTGCTCTTTAACCCAGGCCAGGCTAATTTGCAAGTGCAGTCCGTGCACCCGACTAAAATTGTGGTAGACACAACCTCGCAGGCTATCCCCTCAGGGCAATTCCAATCCTCTTGCCTAGCCCTGGAGGTGGAGCCAGAAGCAGCTGCTCCCATTCCTCCAGTTCAAGTTGGTGAGCATGGGTGGGGGTTTGCCTGCAGGGTGCGTCTGGACCCCTGGAGAGAGGGAAACAAGGTCCCTCTGTGTCTCCTCACTAGAAACACGAACGCACAGACAAATCTCCCAGTTTTAAGCCCTTTGCCTTCCCTCTAAAGTTCCAGTCAGCTCGTAGCGCAGGTACATACATGGTTCCTCCAGGAATCCAGCCAAGCCAGGGGTACAAAGGAACAAAGGAGTGGTGCCCGCGAGCGCGCAGCTACTCCAGGACGAGTTGGCGCACGAGGATTTAGCATGCACCGTCCTTCTGTGCCCTGAGAGGAGGTTTTTCTGTTTCCCAGCAACAGGGACCCTGTCTTGAGCAGTTTCAGACTCTCTCTTTTTCCCCTGTCACTCCCCACAGAGGGGGATCGCCCCCGTCCCTGTGAGTCTCCGATCCTGGCCTGATTTTATCTTCCCCATTTCGCACTCACGTTAGAAGCCTTTTTCAGTGGATTCTGTGTCCTTTCTCTCCCAATCTCTTGGGTTCTGTAAGGGTTCCTATGGCTTCAGATCTTTTCTGTGTGAGATATGGGGGCAAGCGCAATGCACAGAGCTCCCTACTTCTCTGCCATCTTGCCCTTCCCTCCTCAACATTAAAATTTTTTAAAGTCAGTTGGCATCGTATGACTTTCCCATTGCGATGAGAATATTTTTGCAAGAGGAAACTTGCAAACATATTTTTCACCTAATTTATACATTCTGTATACCTTTTTGCCCAAAATGCAGAAGTCCACATTTTCTTTGAAGAATTGCAGAATGCCTATTCATTATTATAAGCTGTTTTCTATCACATAGTTAGACACATATTCACATACTATATATATATCTATCTATATTTTTTTTTAACAGTATATATTTTTGAATGGTACTTGGATGTATTGCTCATTTGTGGAGCTGGCAGGAAATGCTTGGTAATAGTACAGCAAAGCCACGAATAACTGAAAAACAACTACTTTAAATCCTCAATTAAATAAATGAAAGCTCTTTGTGGAATTCTATTTAGCTTTGATGAGGACATGGTAATGATAAGACAATTCAAGAAATATCTTTTTTTAATAAATTTTTTAATGTTTTATTTATTTCTGAGAAAGAAGGGAGAGAGAGAGCGTGAGCAGGGGAGGGTCAAAGAGAGAGACATAGAATCTGAAACAGGCTCCAGGCTCTGAGCTAGCTGTCAGTATAGAGCCCGATGTGGGGCTCGAACCCACAAACTATGAGATCATGACCTGAGCCAAAGTTGGACGCTTAACTGACGGAGCCACCCAGGAGCCCCAGACAATTCAAGAAGTATCTTGAAATTAGTACTCATTTCATTTCAATTTTATTTGCTCTCTGTATTTCTAGTTTGGCACAATGGTTAATTATGCTTGGAACAATGACTAAGCTATAGTAACTCTCTGCTCATCCTATTTTGTTATAAACTTGTACTTACAAAACTAGGAAATTGTTCAAGTTATGGAAGGATATTAAACCACAGGTTTTTAAGTATAATGTTAGTTGTTACTTTTTAGCAGATTCTGATGGTAAAAATCAATTACGGACACTAACCACGATATCCTTTTCCTTGAACAATCCTGTTAATTGTTGTACTTTGAGAAACATACTATCTTCAGTCAATCATATATCTATAATTATTTTTTCATGTATATGATAATATTCAAAGAACTGTACTGAGCATTGTAAGAATATATGTAAGCACAGAATAAGTCCTGCCTCCCTCTTGATGAATCTAGTGGGAGAAATAATACATGTATTTATGTATTTATTAAANTATAGATAAAGATTGGAAATAATGGTAAAGAGTTCATAGAAGTACAAATAGCTTTTGGCTATTAAAAATAGGAAGACTTACAATGAATTAAAATGCTTGAAAGCCAAAATCTCTTTATAAAAAAAGATATATTGTTAAGAACAGAAATGAAGTCCGTAGTTTCTGGACTCCACTATATCTATAAATCATAATTTAAAACTAAATAATTTTATAAATTTATATTGCATTTTTTCTCTGTAAGAAAGAATATGGATAGGGTTTTTTTTAGAGATTTTCCATGACAATATTTGATTTTTAATCTGGGAATATATTAAAGTTGAAATACAGTACAGTTTAAAATTCACATACAGAGACAAATAGCAAAATAGTGGATAATGTTATAAAATTTCAATAAATTAGAAACCACAGATGGGGGTTTGGTATACTTGGAACTCTCCTCTCCTTTCAAGAGAAGACATAGGGACAAAAATTTGCATGGATTTCCATGTCCAAAACAGAGATGAGCTACATTTTCCTCCTTTGCAAACCCTCTGTCTTGATACTTTCCGGAATACTTGTGTGTTCCCAGCAGTTCAGTGTGGAAAGGAGGCTGGGATGTCCATCTTGTCATTTTTAGATACTTGGAGCAACCAAGATGATAGCTTTGAACTTATAACATTCCTAAGTAGTCTAGTTCACATTCAGGTACCACAGATTATGACAGATACCTATAGGCTCTTTGAAGTAAAGGGCACCAGATCCAATGAAATTAGCCATAATTTTGACAACCTGGAAGAGATATGTATATAATATTGTCGGATATAGAGTTGATAGCTTAGCCTTTCATGCCCTGATTTGATTCCTTTTGACTTTTAAGATATTGTTTAGAGTATTTATTACCTCAGAAAGACTTCTGCTTTCTTAATCTCAATAGTTTGTTTTGATTATTTCCTTTTCAGGATAGATGGATGACCTGAAGAGCTTTGCAGTTGAGCTGTCTGTTATAGTATAATACAAATATTGTATAATATATTTGTTTTTACTATGTCATTGATTTGTCCATGATCCTTGAAGGTAACCATGAGAAACATTTTATTTTCCCAATTTGGGGTAAGAAGTTTGGAGGGGTTTAAGACTGTGCTATGTGGATCCTCATAGATGTGCAATCTAAATTCAAACCTAACATTGCAGACAAAAGTAGTAGGCTATATGGATGAATTGCTGGATGGTATTAGTAGGGTAGGCACTTTCCAATGATAGGCAGATTAGGGTTGATGAGACTTCTTCATGGTCATACAGCTGTTGTTATATGTCACTTTTTACATGTTGGGGGAACTGGTATCAAATACCTAATATTGTAATTTAGAAATTGTTCTAAGTATAAAATCATCACCAGAAATGATGCTGATTTTCTTTCTGAAGTACCTTATTGTTTCTTGTTATCAGCAACCAGAAGTAATTATAAAATACCAATTATGCTTAAGAATGAAAAATGTGGATTGTCTTGGGTAATATGGGCATTTTAACAATATTAATTCTTCCAAGCCATGAGCATAGAATGTATTTTAATTTGTGTCATCTTCAATTTCTTTCATCAGTGTTTTATGATTTTTGAAGTACATATCCTGGTCTTTCACCTCTTTGGATAAGTTTATACTTTTGCATTTTTTTCTTCCTGGTGCAGTTGTAAATGATGTTTGTTTTTTACATATCTCTTTCTGCTACTTCATTATTAGTGTGTAGCAATGCTATTAATCTCTGGGTATTAATTTTTATCCTGTCACTTTACTGGACTTTTTTTTTTATTAGTTCTAGTAGTTTTTTGATGAAATCTGTCATCTGAGAAGACAGACAGTTTGAATTCTTCTTTACCAACATGGATGCCTCTTATTTCTTTTTCTTGTGTGAGTGTTGTGGCTAGGACTTCCAGTACTATGTTGAATAAAAGTGTTGAGAGTGGACATTCTTATTTTGTTCCTGACCTTAGAGGGGATGTTCTTAGTTTTTCAGCATTAAGTATGATGTTAGCTGTGGGATTTTCATATATGATTTTTACTATGTTGAGGTATGTTCCTTCTAACCCAACTTTGTTGATTTTCCATCATAAATGGATAATGAATCTTCTCAAATGCTTTTTCTGCATCTATTGAGATGATCATCTGATTTTTATCCTCATTTTTCAAAAGTGGTTTTTGATTTTAATTTACTTTCAAAGATTCAATGCAATCTCTATCAAAATACCACAGCATTTTTTACAAAACTAGAACAAGTGATAGAAAATTTGTATGGAACCAAAAAAGACCCCAAATAGCCAAAACAATCCTGAGAAATAAGAATAAAGATGGACATATCACAATACAAGATTTCAAGATATACTAAAAACCTTTAGTAATTAAAACAGTATAGTGTTGACTCAAAAATGGACACAGTCAATGGAACAGAATAGAGAGCCCAGAAATAAACCTATGATTATATGATCAATTTATCTATGACAAAGGAAAAAAGAATATACAATGGAAAAAGACAGTGTCTTCAATAAACAGTGCTGAGAATACTGGACTGCTATATGTTAAATAATGAAACTGGACCACTTCAAACACCAAAATAAAGTGAACATGGATTCATAATTTTAACGCGAGACATGAAACCATAAAAATCCTGGAAGGCAGCACAGGCAATTTCTCTGACATTGCCCATGGCAACATTTTTCTAGATGTGTCTCATAAGGCAAAAGAAACAAAACAAAAAACAAACTATTGAGAGTTCATAAAAATAAAAACTTTTACACAGATAAGCAAACCATCAGGAAAACCATAAGACAACCTACTGAATGGGAGAGAATATTTGCAAATTTTATTACCAATAAAAGGTTCATATGCAAATTATATAAAGAACTTATACAACTTAACACCAAGAAAACAAACAATTAAAATATGGGCAGAGGACCTGAATATACATTTTTCCAAAAAAGATTAGAGATGGCTAACAGACGCATGAAAAAGTACTCAACATCACTAATCATCAAGAAAATGCAAATAAACCCAAAATGAGGTATCACCTTACACCAATTAGAATGGCTAAAATTAAAATGGCAAGGAATAACAAGTGTTGGTGAGCATGTGGAGAAAAAGGAACACTTGTGTACTGTTGGTAGGAATGTAATTTGTTATATCCACTGTGGAAAAAAGTATGGAGTTTCTTCAAAAACTTAAAAATAGTAATGCAATATGATCCAATAATTTCACTATAGAGTTTTTACTTATAGAAAATGAAAACTCTAACCATATATATATATGAATGGATTAAGAAAATATGTAACATATATACAGTGAAATATTATGTAGCCATAGAAAAGATGGTATTGTGCCTTTTGAGGTAAGATGTATGGACCTAGAGAGTGTTATTCTAAGTGATACAAGTCAGACTGAGAAATAAAAACACCATTTGAGTTTACTCATAAGTGGAATCTAAAAACAAATGAAGAAATAAAAATCAGAACTAGACATGTACTGTAAGTACAGAGAACAAACTGATGGTTTCCAGAAGGGAGGGGATCAGGGGCTTGGTAAAATGGGTGAAGCAGAGAGGGAAATAGAGGCTTCCAGTTATGAAATGAATAAGTCAGAGGAATAAAGGAATACAGTCAATGATATTGTAATAGCAATGTAACAGGACAGATGGTAGGTACTTGTGGTAACTAACCATAGAATAATGTATAAATTTGTCAAATCACTAAATGGTACCATTGAAATGATTTTAAAATTGTATGTAAACTACGCTGAAANAGTTTTGAGAAGTATGCTGGTGCAATTTTGATTGGAATTGCATTGAATGTGTAGATTGCTTTGGGTAGTAATGACATCTTAACTATATTTATTCTTCCTTTCCATGAGCATGGAATGTTTTTCCATTTATTTGTGTCTTCTTCAATATCCTTCATAAGTTTTCTATAGTTTTCACCCTACAGATCTCATATATCCTTGGTTAGGTTTATTCCTAGGTGCTTCATGGTTTTTTGTGCAATTGTGATTGGGTTTAGTTTCTTGATTTCTCTTTCTGTTGCTTCATGTTTGGTGTATAAGAATGCAACCGATTTCTGCACGTTGATTTTGTACCCTGCAACTTTGCTGAATTCATGGATCAGTTCTAGTAAGCTTCTGGTGGAGTCTGTTGGGTTTTCTATGTAGAGTATCATGTCATCTGCGAAAAGTGAAAGTTTGACTTCTTCTTTGCTAATTCTGATGCCTTTTATTTCCTTTAGTTGTCTGATGGCTGTTACTAGGATTTCTAGCACTATGAAACAACAGTGTTGAGAGTGGACATCCCTGTCATGTTCCTGATCTCAGGGGGAAAGCTCTCAGTTCTTCCCCGTTGAGGATGATGTTAGTTGAGGGCTTCTCAAAGATGTTTTTTATGATGTTTAAGCAAGTTGCTTCTATCCCAACTTTCTCGAGAGTTTTTATTAAGAAGGATGCTGTATTTTGTCATATGCTTTTTTTGCATCTATCGAGAGGATCATATGGTTTTTATCTGTTCTTTTGCTCATGTGATGTATCACATTGATTGATTTGTGAATGTAGAACCAAAGCCCTGTAACCCAGGAATGAATCCCACTTGATCTTGGTGGATGATTCTTTTTATGTGCTGCTGGATTTGATTTGCAAGGATCTTGTTGAGGATTTTTGCATCCGTATTCATCAAGGATATTGGCCTGTAGTTCTCTTTTTTTGCTGGATCTCTGGCATGGGAATCAGAGTGATGCTGGCTTCATAAAATGAGTCTGGAAGTTTTCTTTCAATTTCTATTTTTTGTAATAGCTTGAGAAGAATAGATATTAATTCTGTTTTAAATATCTGGTAAAATTCCACAGGGAAGCCATTAAGTCCACGGCTCTTATTTGTTGGGAGATTTTTGATGACTGATTAGATTTCTTCACTAGTTATGGGTCTGTTCAGATTTTTTATCTCTTCCCATGTGAATTATGGTAGTGAGTGTGTGTTTAGGAATTTGTCCATTTCTTCTAATTTGTCCAATTTTTTGGCATATAATTTTTAATAGTATTCCCTGATAATTGCTTGTGTTTCTGAGGGGTTGGTTGTAATACGTCCATTTTCATTCATGATTTTGACTATTTGGGTGCTCTCTCCTCTCTTTTTGAGAAGCCTGGCTAGAGGTTTGTCAATTTTGTTTATTTTTTCAAAAAACCAACTCGTGGGTTCATGGATATGTTCAATTGTTTCTTTGGTCTCTGTTGTTTATTTCTGCTCTGATTTTTACTATTTCTCTTCTTCTACTGGGTTTGGTGTGCTCTTGTTGCTGTGCCTTTAGTTCCTTTAGGTGAGCTGTTAGATTTTGCACTTTCACTTTTTCTAATTTCTTGAAATAGCCTGAGTGCAATGTCATTTCCTCTTCGGACTGCCTTTGCCAGATCGCATAGAGTTTGGATTGTTGTATTTTCATTTTCATATACTTTTTTAATTTCTTCTCTAATTGCCGGTTGACCCAATCTTTCTTTAGTAGGGTGTTTTTTAACCTCCATGTTTTTGAGGTTTTCCAGATTTCTTCCTCTGATTGATTTCAAGTTTCAAAGCATTATTATCTGAAAGTGTGCATGGTATGATCTCCATTTTTTATATTTACTGAGGGCAGCTTCATGTCTCAGTATGTGATCTATCTTGGAGAATGTGCCATGTGCACTTGAGAAGAATGTGAATTCCATGGCCTCAGGATGTAGAGTTCTAAATATATCTGTCAAAACCATCTGGTCCAATGTGTCCTTCAAGTCCATTTNTCTTGTGATTGTCTTTAATTTAAAGTCCAGTGTGTCTGATATAAGTATACCTACCCCGGCTTTCTTTTGGTTTCCCGTAGGATGATATCTATTTCTCTATCCCCTTACTTTTAATCTGAAGGTACCTTCCAGTCTAAAATGGGTTTCTTGTAGACAGCAAATAGATGGATTTTGTTTTTTTATCCATTCTGCTACCCTATGTCTTTGATTGGAGCATTCAGCCTATTTACATTCAGTCTTATTATTGAAATATGTGGGGTTAGAGTCATTGTGTCCTTTGTGGGATTCACGCTTGAGGTGACGTCTCTGGTATCTTGCATTCCTTGCAACACCTGCCTCAGAGAGTCCCCCTCAGGATTTCTTATAGGGGCTGGTTTAGTGGTGACAAATTCTTTCAATTATTGTGTATTTGGAAAGACTTTTATCTCTCCTTCTATTCTGAATGAAAAGCTTGCTAGATAGAGGATTCTTGGCTGCATAATTTTTCCTTTCATCACATTGAAGATCTCCTGCCATTCCTTTCTGGCCTGCCACGTTTCAATACATAGGTCTGTCACCACTCTGATAGGTTTCCCTTTGTATGTTAGGGCCCTTTTCTCCCTAGCTGCTTTCAAAATTCTCTCTTTTCCTTATATTTTGCGAGTTTCACTATCATATGTCGTGGAGATGATCGATTCACGTTATGTCTGAGGGGAGTTCTCTGTGCCTCTTGAATTTCAACGTCTACTTCCCTCTCCAGATTGGGGAAGTTCTCTGCTATAATTTGTTCCAGGACTCCTTCAGCACCTTTCCCTCTCTCTTCCTCTTCTNGACAAATTCTTTCAATTATTGTGTATTTGGAAAGACTTTTATCTCTCCTTCTATTCTGAATGAAAAGCTTGCTAGATAGAGGATTCTTGGCTGCATAANGCCATAGTTTCTCTGATGTCCTCCATGTTTTTTTCAAGCCCGGCGATTAATTTTATGATTATTTTTCTCAATTTTTGTTCAGTTATGTTGCTTACATTTGTTTTGAGCAGTTCTCTAGCTGTCATTTCTTCCTGGAGTTTCTTTGGCGGACAGTTCTTCCGTATCGTCATTTAGGTTAGCTTTCTATCTCTTGTTAATTTTAAAAGCTTGTTGTAAACACGTACCCTGCGAGTTCTGCTGTATTAGCGAGCTTTATTTTGAGTGTTCTGGCCTTGTCTGTTCAGGAAGTGTTCTTTGGATGGTGTCTCTTGGTTTCTTTTGTGGAGCATTTGGTTATTTGGTTCCCTACTGGTAGTGGTATTTGGGACTCTCCACCATTTGTAGTTTGGCTTGTTTCTTGAGGCAGCCTTATGAGGTATCCTTCCCAGTGTACTCTGTCTCTTTCTCTTCCCAAACTCCTGTGGCTCAGTGTCCTATGACTTCAGACCTTCTCTTTGAGTGATGGGTGATGGCAAAATGTACGGAGCTCCTTACTTCTCCATCATCTTGTCTACTCCGGTTATGGGTGAAGTTCATCAGTGCTTGAATAATGAAATAGAGTAGAGTATAGGCAAAACACTATGAAATATATAAAGCCACTAATTTAAAATTTGGTATTTGGTATTTGGTACTGCTGACTACAGTAACATAATAAATACTTAGATATTATTTAATGAACTCTCTTCTTTATTTGGCTATATTTGAGACTTTGTAAAGTATCCCCCATTTTACTAATATTGTTGTTTTCTTGTTATTATTTANAGCATATTCCCAATTTTTTGTTTTGAATATTTTGCTAAATATATAAACTCCTCTCATTTCCGGTAAAGACATCTGTAAAATGCCATCCTATATGCCGATTCCACCCTTGTTACTCCCAGCAATTAATGTATCCCGCAAACAAGGTCAGGGAGTATATC
Source organism: Crocuta crocuta (assembly GCF_008692635.1). NCBI lineage: Eukaryota > Metazoa > Chordata > Mammalia > Carnivora > Hyaenidae > Crocuta > Crocuta crocuta. The sequence continues at coordinate 37,490 of NW_027528825.1, read as the reverse complement.
TGCTTATCATGTTGAAGACTTGTATTTAAAGTCCAACAAAGCCCAAAGGACTGACATTGTTGAATATGTTGGAAATTAAAAACTTGCCTCTTTATTTAGCCTATGTGGTTTTGGGAGGGAAGGGTGGGGACAAAATAATAAGGACTAGCAGTTGAAAGAAGTTTAGTGTTCTCAATTTTAATCCCCACTCTCTAATAAGTGTGAAAAAGACAATATTCTTGGTAGAGGAGATATGACAATAACTTTTTTCTTCCTTAAATAGTTTATTGTCAAGTTGGTTTACATATAACACCCAGTGCTCACCCCAACAAGTGTCCTCCTCTATGCCTATCACCCCCCTTCTCCTCTCCCCCATCCCCAACAGCCGAGAAGAAAGAGAAAAATAGTTGGGGAGAGGGTGGGAAGCAAACCATGAGAGACTCTTGAATGCTGAGGACAATAAACTTTTAGGGAGACGCCAGAGGAAATTTAGAGTGAATTAAATCATTACATCATTCAGTAAACATTTAATAGTTTACCATGTGACATGAATTCTAATAGGCCCTGTTGATGTGAAAATGTGTAAATATACATATTATTTGTGTGTATATGTCTGTGTTTGTATACAGTTTCCAAATTACACTAAATCTATAGTGAGTGCTAATCAACAGCAAATATGAAAATTCAGTAATTATTTGCATTATCAAATGAATGAATTTTTATTATTACTGCGTTATCCTCCCATTTGGACAATGGGAATTTAACAATATCTGTTTACTAACTAAATTATATCTCTATCCTGACAGATAATATCAGGAAGTAAGAGATTTAATAGATATTCTAATGTGACACTATTAATCTTATTTTGATTGAAACAGGGTGTGGACAGCCAAACTGATGGGTGCTTATGGTGAGACCATTGCAAAAAAAGTGATAAAAAGGCTTCATATTGAGTCATGCCTGGGACAAGAATTATGACCATCCTTAAAGTTATAATTTAGGAAATACTTTGTTTATTGTGCCTCTTTTAGCACAGTGTGGATTATGAACCTATGTATTTAAGCATTTTTAGTATCTTTATCTTTTGATTTACATAATTCTTGTCATTTTCAATGATTTTCTTGCCTAAATAACATATGATAGAGTTTCACCATAGGTAGAACATTTATCTTTTATTTTAGGTAATGTCTTTTCCAAAACATAAGTTGTACAGCCAGTGATATATCTTATAATGCCATCAGATTCTTGAAGACAAATATTATACAGCATATTTATTGTATAAGTTAATTTCAGGGCATTTTTTTAGATATAAAATATAAAGAGGAAATAAAATGAAAATACAGTGTGGAAGGATGTTATGCTTAATTTAAAGTACACATGACATGTCAAAATACAAGATGTTTTCAATGATATGATTTAGTCATTAGTGTAACCCTTTACTATTATGTAAAATAAGTATTTGAATTAAACCAAATCATTATGTAAAAACTCAGTAAGCTTTACTGAGCCTTAATTTGTAGGATCTAACTCTCTATATTATTATCATTATTATTTTACTAAACCATAAGCTGAGTCAGTTTTTTAAATCTCATGATGTGGGTATAACTGGAATTGAATTTATAGATATTTCTATAACCATTGAACCAGAAAAAAACTAGTATATAAAAATATTCTCTAAACAGAACAGATATCTTTTTCAGTTCACACATTCCTAACATGAAATATTTTATACTTCCTCTATCCTTAAAATATGTTTTAAAATAAATTTAGAACACTGAAAACATTGTGAGATTTTTCACTTTAATATTTTATTTACAGTGAATATTTGAGAGACTTTTTTCCTCTTTACTTCTTATTTACAATAGCTTTTAATTCACTAGGTACTTTTTTTCCAAATTTTTATTTCAATTCCAATTAGTTAATATACAGTGTAACATTAGTTTCAGGTGTCAAATCTAGTGATTCATCACACCAACTTTTCATCACAAGTGTCCCCCTATCACCCATTTAACTGGTCACCCTGACCACTCCACCCC
>NW_027528825.1:24642-35459 GCF_008692635.1 Crocuta crocuta | reverse complement strand
CCTGACCACTTCCCCTCCAGTAATCCTCAGTTTGTTCTCTATAGTTAAGAGTCTGTTTTCTGCTTTGCCTCTCTTTACCCCCCACATGTTCATCTGTTTTGTTTTTTAAGTTCCACATATGAGTGAAATAATAAGGTATTTGTCTTTCTCTGACTGACTCATTTCACTTAGCATAATACTCTTTAGCTCCGTCCACATCATTGCAAATGGCAAGCTTTTATTCTTTTTGATGGCTGAGTAATATTTCAGTGTGTGTGTGTGTGTGTGTCTTCTTTTGGCTCTTTTAATAATTTGGCCATTGTAGATAAGGCATGTATCTCTTCGAATCACTATTTTTGTGTCCTTTGGGTAAATACCTACTAATACAATTGCTGTATCATAGGGTAGTTCTATTTTTAACTTTTCGAGGATCATCTGTACTATTTTCCAGAGTGGCTGCACCAGTTTTCATTCCCACCAACCGTGCAAGATTGTTCCCTTTTCTTAGCATCTTTTACAACACCTGTTGTTTCTTGTGTGGTTAATTTTAGTTGTTAATTTTAGGTGTAAAGTGGTATCTTATTGTAGTTTTTATTTGTATTTCCATGATGGTGAGTGATGTTGAGCATTGTTTCATGTGTCTGTTGGCCATCTGGATTTCTTCTTGGGAAAAAATGTCTATTCATATCTTCTGCCCATTTCTTAACTGGATTATTTGATTTTGGGGTGTTGAGTTTGCCAAGTCATTTATAGGTTTTGTATACTAACCCTTTGTCAGGTGTGTCATTTGCAAATGTCTTCTCCCATTTTGAATGTTGCCTTTTAGTTTTGTTGACTGTTTCCTTCACTATGCAGAAGTTTTTTATCCTGATGAAGTCCCAATAGTTTATTTTTGCTTTTGTTTCCCTTGCCTCAGGAGACATATCTAGTAACAAGTTGCTATGGCCGATGCCAAAGAAGTTGCTGCCCGTTTTCTCCTCTAGGATTCTATGGTTTTAATTAATATTTTGAATAATGAGTAACTTAGAGTTGGTTGATCTATATGTGGTAAAATGTCAGTCTTGTTACTTGGATTATGGCAGTTTAATTCATTAACAGGACTTGAATTCCCTTTGGTTTGAATTCTGCTATGCTTTTTCACTGAAGTAACATTTTCCTTTCTTTAAGAATTAGGGATTTACCACAGTAAACAAGGAAATGAAAAACTTTTATAATCATTCAATNTATATTGCCTTAATTTTTATTTAGGGAAAGATATAATTTTTAATTATAAGTAGCAGTTATGATTTAAGACCTGTGTCCTGTAAGGCAAAAGCATTATAGGGGTAAATGATAACTAGCTGTTCCTATACAGTAACTTTATGTTGTATGTATCCATACTACTCTGCATATTTAGAATAAAATATTTTAGATGTTAATCAGTTTAATTGTTTTAATGCATAATTATTTTGGAAATATGTCTGTATAATTTTTCTTTCTTTTTTTAAAATTTTTAATGTTTTTTAAATTTATTTTTGAGAGAGAGATAGAGACAGCCTGAGCAGGGGAGATTCAGAGAGAGAGGGAGTCACAGAATCCAAAGACAGGCTCCAAGCTCTGAGCTAGCTGTCAGCACAGAGCCTGACGCGGGGCTCGAACCGACGAACCACGAGATCATGACCTGAGCCGAAGTCGGATGCTTAATCAACTGAGCCACCCAGGCGCCCCTATATAATTTTTTTTCTGACTATAATACAACTACAGTTAACTTCTTGATCATAATTAAAACCCATATAGGTTTAATAGGGTTAAGAAGGAGAAGATTTGAAGAAGGCTTCAAAAACTAACATTGAATGTTGGAGCATTGAACTCATTGAGTATCAATTGTTTTGCTAAAATTGCTAACTGAAACTGACAACCTGTGAGAGATTCTTTTGTTCAGAACCAAACTCAAATTGTTTATCTCAGGTTTAAATTGTAGCCAGGAGAGTAACATTATACTTGCACACTGAATATTTTGTTTTATAGCACTATTTACTCTCATTCCAGATAGTAAAAATTCTATATTTTAAAAGGTTTAATATTAAATTTATATGACAAAAGTAATATAAACTATTACTATTATCTGTTAGGAGGAAATCAGGATTTTGCTAGTTGAAATAAAAGGCAAATACTATTTTCTTATAAAATAAATCCGCTGTTGTTGCTATCTTAATATTCTAGCTAATGTTCAGCAACAAGTTAGTACCTAAAAGATTTTAAGATTGGCTAGTGGTCAATATTTGACACATATAAAAATACAGTTTATTTTATTTTATGTTTTTTTCTTATTTTTAAGAACACACTTTATTTTGAATTAAAGATGAATTCAAAATTATAATGTTAATAGTATTGAATAATTTCTTTTTTCGCTATTGTATTTTATTTTATTTTATAGTTTATTGTCGAGTTGGTCTCCATATAACACCGAGCGTTCATCCCAACAAGTGCCCTCCTCCATGCCCATCACCCCCCTTCCCTTATCCCCCACTCCCATCATCCCTCAGTTTGTTCTCAGCTTTCAAGAGTCTCTCATGGTTTGCCTCCCTCCCTCTCTGCAACTATTTTTTCCCTTTCTCCTCCCCCATGGCCCTCCATTAAGTTCCTCCTAATCCACTTATACATGAAAACATGGTATCTGTCCTTCTCTGCCTGACTTTTTCGCTCAGCATAACATCCTCAAGTTCCATCCATGTTGCTACAAATGGCCAGATTTCATTCTTTCTCATTGCCATGTAGTATACCATTGTATAGATAAACCACATCTTCTTGATCCATTCATCAGTTGATGGACACTTAGGCTCTTGTCATGATTTGGCTATTGAGAGTGCAGCTATGAACATTGGGGTACCTGTTCCCCTATGCATCAGCACTACTGTATTCCTTGGGTAAATTCCTAGCAGTGCTATTGCTGAGTCATAGGGGAGTTCTATTGTTAATGTTTTGAGGAATCTCTATACTATTAAAACACAGTTTATACTAAACTATCTGTATACCATGAAAAATAGTAGATAAGTAGAAATACAATATTTATCTTCCATATTCTTATTTTTTTTGTATTTGAACATTAGCGAGATTCTCAAGTTAGTTTTTATTGTATTTTTTTCCTAGCAACACACATACTAAAATTGGAATGACAGAAAAGACTTGCAAGGACCCTCTACAAGGCATTTACACTTATAAAACCATCTTCATATTTATCTTACTCATTTTTATTTTTTTATTTTTTGAAATGGTTTTTTTTAAATTTATCACTGAGAGAGAGATAGAGACAGCGTGAGCAGGGGACAGTCAGGGAGAGAGAGACACACACAGAATCTGAAGACAGGCTTCAGGCTCTGAGTTAGCTGTCAGCACAGAGCCCAACGCAGGGCTCAAACCCATGAACTGTGAGATCATGACCTGAGCCGAAGTCAGAGGCTTAACTGACTGAGCCACCTAGGCACCCCTATCTCATTCATTTTTAAAGATGAAATCAAATGCCACCTCTTTTGATCTCCTCAGGTTGAAATTTATTTCTATGTTTTGTGCTCCAAATGTATTGTTTACATCAGTATTTTAGTCATTAGTATATGTGTATACCTTTCTTATGTCTATGTATAATGTATCTTTATATTTCTCACAATATTTAACACAATCCCTTATAATAGAAGGCACTCAAAACGTCTTTATGGATTTGAATTTCTATGAGTCATTTGTTATTATTACTGCAGTATATATTCACACTAATACACAGGCATATAAATTATATAAAATAAATGTGAGAAGAAGAACATTTAAGTTTCCCAGTTGCTATAAACTTTGGGAATTTTCTAGATGTCCAACTGGTAAAGAAATTGGTGACAGTTTAGAAATAGAGGGGAAAGGATTGTGTATGAAGGGAGAAATGTCCCTATTTCAAGTGTCACTTTTTACAGCCACTGGTTATTTGAAATTCTAAAACAAATATATTAAACATTAAGATATACACTCATGCAAAATACTGTGGCAGTTGTTTATCTATGCTGGAAATAGCTTATCCTCTTAGGTCATTTAGATTGCTTTCCTCTTTTTCCTATATGTGTTGCCTTATAAGCATACCATTTTCCTTTTGGGACAACTGTAGTGAACTCTTTTTTTCAGTACGTATAAAAAGTTAAAGGTATTTCCTAACAGCTTATAGCTCATGGAGAAAATGAATCTTTGCATCTGTTTGGTTGTAGACATGATACTATTAAAGACTTGTCATTTTCTTCCCAAAAATAGTCTAGGAAAACTGCGATCTGGAAATGTTAGGGGCATTTTATTTTGCTACAACTTAAAGCTTTCTGGGAAAGCCACTGAACTTTGATATTTTCGCCTCCCTCTGCCTTATATATGTATATATGTATTGTGTATGTATGTATATACACACACAAGTATATATATTTTAACGTTTATCTTTACCTTATTCAAATATGCCATGCTAAATAAATGGTTACCATCTATAAACTTGAAAAGAATATTTCATTTTTTAAAAATGTTTTATTTATTTCTGAGAGAGAGACAGTATGAGCAGGGATGGGTCAGAGAGAGAGGGAGATAGAGAATCTGAAACAGGCTCTAGGCTGTAAGATAGTTGTCAGCATAGAGCCTGACGAGGGGTTTGAACCCATGAACTGTGAGATCATGACCTGAGCTGAATTCGGACACTTAACCGACTGAGCCACCCAGGCGCCCCTGAAGAGAATATTTCTAACTTAACTGTTTTGTCTGACTATACCTAAACTCAGCAATGATTCTGTATCTTTGCTGTAATTTTAAAACTTGTCATGAATGCAAGAAAGGCTGTTGAATTGCTACCTCTATGTAGTTGCACTAGGATTAAGTAAAATGAACATCTCTTTCAAACAAATTTAGCTCAGTAGAATTAAATTATAGTCACAGTTTTCTAAGTTTGCTTGGAACTCTGTGGATGTGAAAATGAAAGGCCATATGGAAATGGCTTTCTGTAAGGTAACAGTTGGTATGGTTTTGTAGGTTGCATGTGCCTGTTGGCACTGTTGGCAGTTCAGCACCCTGGGAAAGGCATTGCTTTCAAACATGAGTAATTGATGAATTGTATGTAATATGCAAATATGAATGCATAAATCTCCTGAATGACAGCTTAATTTATGTGAGCTTTTAAGAATGTGGGATTAAATTTTAATTAAATATCCTCAAAGGCACCCTGACTTTTCAGTTTTTCGGCTGCTATCGTCAGAAAGAAGTGGGGGGAGGTTTAAATCATAATTTTATGCACATTATGCATATTTTTTCATTCAGTGGTCATTGTTTAATATAAAAATCAAGGTATTTAAAGAAGAAAGGCATTTATCTTTAATTATAAAGCCACTGCTGTTATATTACAATGTCTGCAGTTTGTCATATATGATACAGAAAAAATATGTGGTTTGAAAATTAATGTCTTATACTTTATATATGATTCTTAAATTATTTCAGATACTACCATATATTTTAATATGCCAAGTTGAATAGTGGTAACTACAAATGACATTTCTTAGTACATGTTGTTTTGACGTTAATATTGTATTTGACAGTCTACATATTATTACCTTCAAAATGGCTAACATAAAGAGCTGATGGAGATAGAGCTGTTAATCCCTATTTGCTCTTAAATATATAGTGTGTATAGATGTAGCTGTATATGTGTGTAGTTTTAACCTCTGATAATAGTATTTTGAACCTTATGTGATATTCAGATTAGGATAAAAAGAAGCTAATAAAAATCTTTGAAGTTTATGAGCACTTTACTTAATCTTTCTATGTGATCATCTATAAATTAATATTAACATCTATTAATTATAGATCTATCTAAAGTATGCTGTAAATACTGTTGTTTTAAAATATATTTCAACTTATTCACACTTTACAGTAAACCACATTGCCCATAAGTAATAAATATGTAAAAATCTTAACCAGTTATGGGCTTTACCTAGTATTACTTGTTTTTCCCATAAACTTGCTTTCTTATAATTTACATTAAAAGGCTTAGTTTTTTACTACACTAAAAATGGCTACCTATAAGTCTTCACTTGAATATGAATTTTTTCTAATTTATCTTCTATATATCTTCTAATGTATCATTGTAGGGCTTAATTGCATAAACTCTGGAGTCATACTTTATAGATTCTAAATCCTAGCTCTGTCACTATCTGTGGTGTGACCTTGGGAAGATTATTTAAATGTGCCTAAGCGTCAGGATTTTTGCCAGAATGAAGATACTTAATATAAAGCATTTAGAAGTGTATCTGGAACTTGGTAAGCCCCATGCAACTTACTGTTATTGTTTATTTTCACTGTTTTCGTTATAACCTCATTTTTACCAGACAGGTTTATCTCTTCTCTGATCCCAAGACAGCTTAATTCTCATCTCCATGATTTAGTCCAGATTGTGTCTATCATGTGTCTTCTTTCCCAGGTCCCATCCAATGTGAGATGGGTAAGGGCCTCTTTCCTCCATAAAGCCTTCACTGACTCCCTCTGAACCAGTTCCACTTTTCCTTAGTTTTATTTTAGCCTTTGTTGTATAATCATTTCCTTATTTAATTTAATTGTGCTAGGGTTATAGTTGTGAAACTTATAGTCCACTTATTTAGTATTGTTCTTGTAACTTAAAAATTACTTCTAGTGTAAGTCTTAGCTCCTTTTATCTGATTTGCCTTTATCCAAGTTTTGTAAATCATGGAGATAAAAAATGTTTCAAGCCCCACATGAGTTCAGTCCCTTGCTTATTTTGTTCTTTTATGGTTGAGTTTATTTAATCAACTCTGAGGAGGTGCTCTTCTATTTGTTAGAAATTAAGGAAGGAAATGCCATTCATCTTATGCTAGGTTGAGAAATAAATACCTATGATACAGTGGATTTAGAGTCAGACAGATGAAGGCTACCATCTAGATTCATTGACAGGCCTTCAGCAAATAAGCCTCTCTAAGGCTTAATTTCTCATCTTAAAGTAGTCATGGGATTATTTAGAAAATTAGATGAAGTTGATGTAAACCCTAGAATAATGCTTGACACATGGTAGGTATTAACTTGTCAGTACTTTCCTTCCTATTAATAATTCAATAACAATAACAAAACTCATATTAATGGGCTATACAATTGAATAAAGCTCTTCCTTAAACTGAGATCAGATTTTGAGTTTCATAACATTGTCATCTGAAAATATGCATTGTATGATCTCAATATTTTTGTACTTGTTGAGGGTTGATTTGTGTCCGAGTATGTGATCTATTATGTTTGTGACTAATTGATTTATATATTTTGGTTTCTCCACATTTGGAACATATATATTTATAATTATTAGATTTTCTTGGTGGTTAGCTATCTTAATTATGATATAATGCCCTTCTTTATCTCCTATTACAGTCTTTATTTTAAAGTCTAGATTGTCTGATATATGTTTGGCTACTCTGGTTTTCTTTTGTCAACCATTGGCATGGTAGATTGTTCTCCACCCCCTTACTTTCAATCCGAATGTATCTTTAGGTCTAAAGTGGATCTCTTGTAAACAGCATATAGATGGATCTTGTTTTCTTATCCATTCTGTTAACCTATATCTTTTGATTGGAGTATTTAGTCCATTGAGTGCTGAAAGTTATAAATTTATTGCCATTATGTTGCTTGTAGAACTGGAGTTTCTGTTGGTGTTCTCTGGTCCTCTCTAGTCTTTGTTGCTTTTGGTCTTTTTTTTTTTTTTTTTCTTCCCTCAGAGAGTACCCCTTAAAATTTCTTGCAGGACCGGTTTAATGGTCATGAACTCCTTTAATTTTTGTTTGGGAAACTTTTTATCTCTCCTATTTTGAATAACAGCTTTGCTGCATAAATAATTCGTGGCTGCATAGTTTTCTGATTCAGCACATTGAATATATCCTGCCACTCCTTTCTGGCCTGCCAAGTTTCTGTGGATAGGTCTGTTGCAAACCTGATCTGCCTTCCCTTGTAAGTTAAGGAATTTTTTTTTCCCTTGGTAGCTTTCATGATTCTTTCCTTGCCTGAGTATTTTGTGAATTTGACTATGATCTGCCTTGTTGACGGTCAGTTTTTGTTGAATCTAATGGGAGTCCTCTGTGCTTCCTGGATTTTGATGCCTATGTCTTTCTCAGGTTAGGAACGTTATCCACAATGATTTGCTCACATAACCCCTCTACCCCTTTTTCTCTCTCTTCATCCTCTAGGACCCCTGTGATTCCAATGTTGTTCCTTTTTAATGAGTCACTGATTTTTCTAATTCTTAAATCATGTTCTTTAGCCTTGGCCTCCCTCTTTTATTCTGCTTAGTTAATCTCCATAAGTTTGTCCTCTATATCACAGATTCACTGCTCTGCCTCATCCATCCTTGCCACAGTGGCATCAATTTGACATTTCAGCTCAGTTACAACAATTTTTAAATTTCACACTGACTGGGCAAAGGACAAATATCATATGTTTGCACGTATAGGAGGATCAGGAGGAACTTAACTGAGGAACAAGGGGGAGAAGAAGGGGGGAAATGGTGGGGGAAAGGGAGAGAGGCAAACCATGAGAGACTCTTGAATGTTGACAAAAACTGAGGACTGATGGATGTGGGGGGGGAGGGGGTGATAGGCATGGAGGAGGGCACTTGTGGGGATGAGCACTGGGTGTTATGTGGAAACTAATTTGACAATAAAATATTTGTAAAAAAAAAATTCATCCTGACTGGCTTTTACATTTATCTGCACAGAAAGGGATTCTAATCTATTTTCAGCTCCAGCTAGTATTATTATTATCATTGTGATTCTAAATTCTGGTTTAGACATCTTGCTTGTCTTTGTCTCGATTATTTCCCTGGCTGTTGTTTTTTCCTGGTCTTCCTTTTTGGGTGATTTCCTTTATTTCATCATTTTGAAGGAAGAAAAGGAATTAATAAGGTAAAAAATTAAAATTAAAAAATTAAAAACAACACAGACACACATGCACAAATCAAATAAATGATGCTAGATCCTAGGTGTGTTTTCATCTGGTTGTTGAAAAGAGCTTGATAGATTAGAGAAAAAAGGTGGGGGAAGGGAAGAAAACGTTTGAAAAGCTGAGAAAATGAATACAATGAAGTAGAATAAAATGAAATGATGGAAGCAAAATAGAATTTGAAAATTTTTCAAAGAAGTAAAGAATATAGTAGAAGAAATAAAGAAAATATTTTTAATAAAAATTGAAAATAGATATAAATTTTCCCTCTTTCTGTAGTCAAGAAAAAGAAATGAATGAAAAAACAAAAAAAAATTGAATAGATGGACCAGTGAACAGACTGAAATACAACTGAAATTACTTAGGTTTTCCCTAGAAGTCAAACTACGAAGCACTTTATAGCTTGTAAACTAAGCAGGTGGAGAGACTTGTGTTCCTGAAGAGCAAGATTGGTCCGGTTGTATGGAGCTTAGTGTAATGGCTCCATTCTCCACTAGATGGCACTGGTTAGCTTACTGGGGTGTAAGCTTACTGGGCACTGGCATTAGTAGGTGCATATGGGCATGCATGGGAGGGGTGAAAATGGCGTCACCCAACTACCCAGTTTCTAGTATTAGAACTCTGTTCTCCCTGATCAGCCATCTCAGACCCATCCTTTGTCTCCACCTACCATCCACTCCCCACTTTTACACTGCCCATGACCAACCTGTCAGGTTGCCAGATGGCACCTCCCCCCTGAGTTTTATCTCAGATGCGGCTGTTTCCCAACCCCTCACTTCTGAGGGACTGTGGCTTTGACCCGTTCTGGGGGATGGTCTCATGGAGCAATGGTAGGCTGTCACCCATACCCAGGAATGTTTGTGGGACCGTGTTACGGCTGATGCCCAGAGAGTGCAGCTGGGTGCAAGCTCGCTCCAGAAAAAGTTAACAGGATCATGTAGCAGCAGCGTTTCAGGGATTGTAGAAATTTACAACACACATCTGGCACCAGGCTTCACCCTTAACGTCCTTGTTCCAGCACCAGTGAATGTGGTTTTTCTCTGGGAGTCTGCTGGGACCTTTGCCTGTGGGGTGGCCACACAGCCTCTACCAAATGTCTTCCCATCAGGGGTACTACCTCTTCCTTCATGGCCTGAGGACCCTCAGACCTCACTCTCTGCTCCTGGGGATTCACCCTTCCCACCAGAGCACCACCAAGTATCGAGCTGCAGAGTTTCAGGCCCTGCACTTCCCCTGTTTATAGAGTCTTAATGGAATTTAAGCCCTCTCCTTTCCCCCTTTTTTCAGTGTCTGCGGATGTTTCCACTTTTCCACTTTCTCTCCAGCTGCTTTCGGAGGGGGTGCTTTTACCATATTCTCCCCTATCTCTGTCAGCTCTCTGCAAGCAAAACCAGCTCCCTGCCCTCCACAACTTCTCTCTCCCCCAGTTAACCTCTCTGCTACATGTACTTGCTGTGTTCTGTGGTTCAGGTTGTTTAGATTGTTGTGTTAATCCTCAAATCTGTTTTCTAGGTGTGCAGGATGGTTTAGTGTTGATCTTGCTGTATTTCATGGATGTGAGACACACACAAAAATTACATGTTGTTTTGCCTTCTTGGCCCCTCCCCCTAACTGAGATCTGAAATGGAAGGAATGTAAAGAGTTTGTCTTGGAGAAGTGTGGGACTAAATTTTCTAATTTCTTCTCTGTAGGGAACAGAATGTATGGATACTTAATTTTAATGGGTACTTTTTAACTTGAAGTATAATTAATGGAGTGTTACATTTGTTTCAAGCATACACTGTAATGATTCAACAATTTATATATTTCTCAGTACTCATCAAGATATGTACAGTCTTAATGCTCTTTATTTACTCTACCCACACCCTCCC
>NW_027528825.1:24383-24637 GCF_008692635.1 Crocuta crocuta | reverse complement strand
ATATTTCTCAGTACTCATCAAGATATGTACAGTCTTAATGCTCTTTATTTTCTCCACCCACCCCCTCCCACCTCTCCTCTCGCAACCACCAGTTCATTCTCTATATTTAAAAGGCTGGTTTATTTGTTTGTCTTCTTTTTTTATTTATACATTTTTAAATTCTTAATTGCCACATATGAGTGAGATTATATGTTACTTGTCTCTAACCAACTTATTTTACTTAGCCAACTGATTTTCCTTAGCATTATATCCTA
>NW_027528825.1:8735-24270 GCF_008692635.1 Crocuta crocuta | reverse complement strand
ACATAAGCAACTTCTTTATCCAATCATCTATTGATGGACACTTGGGTTGCTTTCATATCTTTTTTGGTAATTTATTATTTAAATGCCTTTTCATTAACTTACAGTGTAATATTATTTTAAGGTGTATGATGCAGTGATAACACCCTTCCATACAACACCTGGTGTTTATCACAAGTATACTCCTAAATACCCATCACCTATCTAAACAATGCCCCCACCCACTTCTCACCTAGGAAACCTCAGGTCTTTTCTTTTCTTTTTTTAAAAATTTTAAATGTTTTTTTATTTATTTATGAGAGAGATAGAGAGAGACAGCATGAGCAGGGGAGGGTCAGAGAGAGAGGGAGATACAGAATCTGAAACAGACTCCAGGATCTGAGCTAGCTGTCAGCACAGAGCCCGATGCGGGGCTCGAACCCACGAACTGTGAGATCATGACTTGAGCCAAAGTCGGGCACTTAACCGACTGAGCCACCCAGGCACCCCAACCTCAGATTTTTTCTATATAATTAGGAACCTGTTTCTTATTTTTTCTCTTTCTCTTATTTTTCTTCCATTTGCTTGTTTCTTTTGTTTTATAAACTCCACATATGAATGAAATCATATGGCATTTGTTTCTCTGGCTGACTTATTTTACTTAGCATTATCCTCTCTAGTTCCATCCATGTTGCTGTAAATGGAAAGATTTGATTTTTTATGGGAAATAATATTCCATAGTATATATACATACTACATAGTCTTTATCCATTCATCAATCAATGTACATGTGGGCAGTTTCCATAATTTGGCTAATGTAGATAATGCTGCAATACATTCTGTCGTGCATATATCCCTTTTTGTATTTGTGTATTCTTTGGGTAAATACCTGAAAGGGCAACTGGTGAATCACAGGGCAGTCCCTTTTTTAACTTTTTTGAGGAGCTTCCATACTGTTTTCCAGAGTGACTAAACCAGTTTGCATTCCCAATACAAGTGCAAGAGTGTTCCCCTTTCTCCACATCTTCATTAGCACTTGTTCCTTTTTGCTTGCTGTAGTTTCCAGCTTTCATTTAAATTCTAGTTGAACAAACAGTGCAACATTGATTTCAGTAGTAGAACTTAGTGATTTATTACTTATATATAACATCTAGTCCTCATTCCAATAAGTGCCCTTCTTAATACTCATCACCCATTTAGCCCATGCCCACCTCCCTTTCAGCAACCCTCAGTTTGTTCTCTATAGTTAAGCATACTTATGGCTTGTCTTCCTTTCTTTGACTTTTCTCCCTTAATATGTTTTGTTTCTTAAATTCTGCAATGAGTGAAAACATATGGTATTTCTTTTTCTCTAACTGATTTGTTTCTCTTAAGAAAATACACTCTACCTCCATCCATGTCATTGCAATGGCAAGCTTTCATTCTTTTTAATAGCTAAGTAATATCTCACAACAATATACCACAACTTCCTTATCTATTCATCAGTCAATGGACATTTCATATCTTTCCATAATTTGATTATAATAGATAATTCTGCTATAAACATTAGCGTTCATGTGCCCCTTTGAATCAGTATTTTTGTATCCTTTGGGTAAATACCTAGTGGTGTAATTGTTAGGTCCTAAGGTAGTTCCATTTTTAACTTTTTGAGGAACCTCCATACTGTTTTCCAAAGTGGCTACACCAGTTTGCATTTCCACTTAGAGTGTAAGAAGGTTCCCCTTTCTCCACATCCTCGTCAAATCTATTGTTTCCTATATTATTAATTTTAGCCATAAGTATAAAGTGATATCTCATTTTAGTTTTTAGTTGTATTTTCCTGATGATGAGTGATGCTGAGCATATTTTCATGTGTCTTTTGGCCATCAGGACGTTTATTGGGAAAAAGTTATTTTCATATCTTCTGTCCATTAAAAAAATAATGTTTATTTATCTATTTTGAGAGGAAGAGAGAAGGAGAAAGTGAGAGATAGCAAGCAGGGAGGGGAAGAGAGAGAGGGAGAGAGAGAATCCCAAGTCGATTCCACACTATCAGCGCAGAGCACAATTAAAGGCTTGATTTCATGTACCAAGAGATCATGAGCTGACCCAATATCAAGAGTAAGACACTTAACCAAATGAGCTACCCAGGTGCCCCTATCTTCTGTCCATTTTTAATTGGGTTATTCATTTTTAGGGTGTTGAGTTTTATAAGTTCTTCATATATTTTGGATATTTACCCTTTATCAGAAATGTTATTTGCAAATATCTTCTCCCATTCCGTAGGTTACTTTTTAGTTTTGTTGATTGTTTTCTTCATTGTCCAGAAGCTTTTTATTTTGATGAAGTCTGAAAAGTTTATTTTTATTTTTGTTTCCCTTCCCTCAGGAGACATATCTACTAAGAATTTGGTATGGCCAATGTCAAAGAGGTTGCTGCCTGTATTCTCCTCTATGATTTTACTAGATTCAGGAATCACACTTAGTCTTTAATATGTTTCGAATTTATTTTTGTGTTTGGTACAAAAAAGTGGTTCAGTTTCATTTTTTTGCATGTTGCTGTGCAGTTTTGCCAAAGAGATTCTTTTTTCAATTGAGTATTCTTTCCTGCCTTGTTGAGATTCATTGACCATAGAATTGTAGATTTTTTTCAGTTTTCTATTCTGTTCTATTAATTTGTGTGTTTATTTTTGTGTCAGAACCATAATCTTTGGATCACCACAGCTTTGTAATATAGTTTGAAGTTGGATGTGAGGCCTTCAACTTTGCTTTTCTTTTTCAATTTTGCTTTTGCTCTTCAGGGTCTTTCGTGGTTTCATACAAATTTTAAGGTTATTTGTTCTAGCTCTGTGAAAAGTGCTTGTGGTGCCTTGATAAAGATTGCATTTAATGTGTAGATTGTTTTGGGGATAGTATAGATGTTTTAACGATACATGGTTTTCTAATTCATGTGTATGAAATGACTTCCCATTTCTTTGTGTCCTCTTCAGTTAGTTTCATCAGTGTTTTATAGTGTTCAGAATATAGATCTTTCACCTCTTTGGTAAGGTTTATTTCTAGGTATCTTAAGGTTTTTGGTGCAATTGGAAATCAAAAGATTCCTTGATTTCTCTTTCTGCTGTTTCATTACTGGTGTATAGAAAAGCTACTGATGTCTGTACATTGATTTTGTATCCTGAAATTTTAATGATTTTGTGCATCAGTTCTAGTAATTTTTTGCTAGATTTCTTTTTTAATATAGAGTATCATGTCACCCACAAATAGTGAACATTTGACTTCCTCCTTGCTGACTTGGATGACTTGTATTTATGTATTTAATTTTACTGTCTGATAGCCGAGGATAGGACTTCTAGTACTTTGCGGGGCGCCTGGGTGGCTCAGTTGGTTAAGCGTCCGACTTCGGCTCGGGTCATGGTCTCACGGGTCGTGGGTTCAAACCCCGCGTTGGGCTCTGTGCTGACAGATCAGAACCTGGAGACTGCTTCACATTCTGTGTCTCCCTCTCTCTCTGACCCTCCCCTGCTCACACTGCCTCTCTCTCTCTCTCAGAAATAAATAGTAAACAAAAAAATTTTAAAAAAAGGACTCCTAGTACTTTGCTGAATAACATTAGTGAGAGTGGACATCCCTGTCTTGTTCCTGACCTTGGAGGAAAAGCTCTCAGGTTCTCCCTATTGAGGATTATATTAGCTGTGGGTCCTTCATATTAGGCCTTTATGATATTGAGGTATGTTCCCTCTTTCCCTAATTTGTTGAGGGTTTTTATCAAGAAGGGATACTGTGCTGTGTGAAATGCTATTTCTGTATCTATTGAGAGGATCATATGGCTCTTATCATTTCTTTCATCAATGTTGTGTATCATTTTGATTGATTTGCAAATATTGAACCACACTTGCAGGCCAGGAATAAATCCCATTTGATTAAAGTTACTGATTCTTTTAATGTACTGTTTGATTTGGATTTACTAGTATTTTGCTGAGAAATTTTGTATCCATGTTCATTAAGGATATTGACTTTTCATTCTCTGTTTTAGCGTGGTTTTTGTTTGGTTTTGACATCAAGGTATTGCTGGCCTCATGGAATGAATTTTTGGAATAGTTTGAGAAGGATAGGTATTAACTTTTCTTTTAATGTTTGTTACAATTCCCCTGGGAAGCCATCTGGTCTTGGACTTTTGTTTCTTGAGAGATTTTTTATTTCTGATGTAAATTCTTTGCTTGTTATTGTTCTCTTTAGGTTTTTTATTTCTTCATGTTTCAGTTTTGGTAGTTTATATGTTTCTAGGATTTTTCCCAATTCTTCCATATCACCCAATTTGTTGGCATATAATATTTCATAATACTCTCTTATCATTGTTTATATTTCTATAGTGTTGGTTGTGATATCTTCTCTCTCATTTGTGATTTTATTAATGGGTTAATAAATTTTACTAATTCTTTAGAAGAATAAGTTCCTGTTTTCATATATATGTTCTATTGTTTTTGTTTGTATGTTAGTTTACTTCTGTATCATTTTTTTCTGCTCTAACCTTTATTATTTCCGTTGTGCTGGCATTAGGCTTCATTTGCTGTTCTTTTTTTAGTTCCTTCAGGTGTAACATTAAGTTGCCTATTGGAGCTTTTCTTTGCTTCTTGAGTTAGACCTGTACTGATACATACTTCCCTTTTATTACTGAATTTGCTACATCCCAAATGTTTCAAATTATCATGTTTTCATTTTCATTTTTCCATGCATTTTTTATTTCTTCTTTAATTTCTTGGTTGACTCATTCATTGTTTAATAAGATGTTCTTTAACCTCAATGTATGTGTAGTCTTTCCAAATTTTTTCCTGTAATTGATTTCAAATTTCATGGTGTTGTGGTCAGAAAATATATATGCTATGATTTTAATCTATTTGTACCTGTTGAAGCCTGATTTGTCACCTAGTATGTGTTCTATACTGGAGAATGTACCATTTGCACTTGAAAATAAAGTGTATTCTGCTGTTTTAAGATGAAGTGTTCTGAATACACCTGTTAAGTCCATCTGGTCAAGGGTGTCATTGAAAGTCATTGTTTCTTTGTTGGTTTTCTGTTTAGATGATCTGACCATTCCTGTAAGTGTGGTATTTATGTCTCCTACTCTTATGGTATTATTATCAATGAGTTCCTTATGTTTGTTATTAATTATTTTATATATTTGAGTATTTCATATAGGGGACACAAATACTTACAATTGTTAGATATTCCTGCTGCATAGGCTGTTTTTTTATGATATAGTACCCTTTTTTATCTTTTAGTACAGTCATTGGTTTAAAATCTAGTTTGTATTATATAAGTATTGCTGCTACTGCTTTCTTTTGACACCATTTACATGGTAAATTGTTCTCCTTCACTTCACTTTCAATCTGCAGATATCATTGGGTCGAAAATAAATCTATTGCAGACAGCATATAGATTGATCTTGTTGTTGTTGTTGTTGTTGTTAATCTATTCTGATCCTATATATCTTTTGTTAGAGCATTTAGTCCATTTACATTCAGAGTAATTATGTATAGAAACGAACTTATGGACATTTTATTACTTTTTTGTTTGTTTGATGATTTTCTCTGTTCTTTTCTAATCTTTGTCACTTTTGGTCTTTCCGACTCAAAGAGTCTCCTTCAATATTTCTTGCAAGGCTGTTTTACTGGTCACAAACTCCTTTAGTTTTTCTTTGTTGGGAATCTCTATCTCTCCTCCTATTCTGAATGATAGCCTCACTGGATAGAGTATTCTTGGCTTCATATTTTCCCCATTCACCATGTCCTATATATCATACCACTCCCTTCTTTCTTGACAACTTTCTGTGGAGTGATTGGCTCCTAACCTTATTTGTCTTCCCTTGTAAGTTATGGATTTCTTATGTCTTGCTTCTTTTAGCATTTTTTCTTACCTCTTTATTTTGTGTATTTGACTATGATATGTCTTGATACTGGCCTGCTATTCTTGATTTTGATGGGGGATTTCTGAGGCTCCTGGATGGATGTCTGTTTCCTTCCCCAGATTCAGGAAGCTTTTAGCTATAATTTTCTCAAATAAACCTCTTGTTTCTTTCCTCTGCTTTCTTCTTCTGGGACTCCTATGATAAAAAATGTTATTACATTTCAGGAAATCACTGAGTTCCTTAAGTCTACTTTCATGATCTAATATTTTTTGTTCCTTCTTTTCAACTTAATTATCTTCCATAATTCCATCTTCTATATCATTTATTTGTTCATCTGCTTCTTCGTCCTTGTGTTCATTACATCCAGTCAGTTCTGAATCTCGGTTATTGTATTTTTCACTATGGACAGATAGTTGTTTTTGTTGTTGTTTTGTTTTGTTTTTGCTGTTTTATCTCTGTAGTATGGAACTTTCTGATTTTTTCTTTGCTTTTCTCAAGCCCAGGTAGTATCGTTGTGATTGTTGCTTTAAATTCTGGATAAGGCATATTACCTATCTCTGTTTTGATCAGATACCTGGCTTTGATCTTTTCTTGTTCTTTCTTTAGGGATGAATTTCTCCATCTTGGCATTTTTTTCTAGGTCTCTATCTTATTCTCTGTCTTATGAAAGCCTGTTATGTTTCCTGCTCCTGATATTAATGACTTTATGAAGAAGAGGTCATATAATGTAAAGAGCCTGCTGCTTCAGGAAGTGTCTCTTGTACACATTCTGCTGCTGTGTTTTGCCTGCTCTTTCCCTAAGGTAAGTACTCTGCAGTTTCTTTTGTCTACAGTGTGGAGTATTTGGACTTTGGCCAGAGTGTGGTAAATTTTAACTAGATGTGCTCTGTCATGCTTTTAAAAGAGACCTGATGGTAACTCCACTAGAGCTGAAGTTTTGCAACACGCTATAGTCAGTAGATGTGGTGTGTGCTGGGAGGTGTTCTATTCTTCTGCCCCCCCCAGACATGGTTTTCAGGCACATTGCCCACAAAAAGCAGCACCTGCACAGTGCAGGGAGGCTGGGCTTGGCATAAACAGTTCAGGTGGCCACTGGTGGTGTTGTCCTACTTATAGAAGTTAGAAAATGCTGAGTGGAGAGAGGAGTTTGTGGCCACTGATGTCTTGGAAGCCCTCCCATAAGAATAATCTCCCCTCACATGTTCCAGGCATTCCTCAGATGGCTGCCTTCACCCTGTCTGCATTTAGGCCTTCTGTTCATCCAGTACCACAGCACTGTGTTTTATCTCAGGCAAGCTGAGTTTTTTAAAATGTTTTATATATTTTTGAGAAAGAGGTAGAGAGACAGAGAGAGAGAGAAAGAGAGAACGTTAGCAGGGGAGGGTCAGAGAGAGAGGGAGACATAGAATCTGAAATAGGCTCCAGGCTCTGAGCTGGCAGTCAGCACAGAGCCCAATGCTGGGCTCGAACCCACTAACTGTGAGATCATGACCTGAGCTGAAGTCAGACGCTTAACCGATTACACCACCCAGGCACCCCCTTGCTGAATTTTTAAACTCCAAACTTCAGGGATCTGGCATGGAGGGACCCATACTTGTCCTCTGAAGGGAAGTCACACCATTCTGGGAGTGATACAGATTTGTCCCAGAAGGGAAGTTGCAGCACAGCACAGAGACCTGAAATTTGGTGTAAAGTGTAGCAAAGAGTTGTTGTCTGGGTTAGCTGTCCTCAGCAGGTGTCTGTCCCTATGCTGACAGTAAGGGGAGGGCAGGTAAAAGCTCCCACCAGGTCTTTTGTTCGAAGAGATGAAATACCACCCTTACAGACATGTTCCAAGGTTGGGGAAAATCTCACTCAGTCTGATCCAAACAATCATCAGGTCATACCATCTGACCCCCAGGTTAGCTGCCCACCTACTCCACAAGAGCACTCACCACCCTCAGGGCTCTACACCAGCCACACAGTAGACTTCTAAAACTCCAGTCTTTGAGCTCTGCTCATTGCAAAAACTCACGATAATCAGCACCTCTCTCAGTCAATGGTTTTGTGGAAGTGTTTTTCTTAAGTAAGCCCCTGTGCACTCCTCTCTCTGTGTCTCTCTCTTGCCTCTCTTAATGATCAGGGTTCCCTCCCCTCCACAGCACCTGCAATCCATTTCTCCCCTACATCATGTCTCCATACCTCCTACCTTCCATGATGTGGTCTCTTCCCTCCCTCTAGTTGTGCAGTTTTTTTTTCTTTCAATCCTTAGATTGATTTCTTGAATATTCAGAATGATTCGCTAGCTAAGTTTGAGGGATGAGATATGCTTAGGATCCTCCTAATTTTCTGCTATCTTAATTAGTCCTTCCATTGTTTGTTTTTTTAATGTTTTATTTATTTGTATGTGTGAGAGAGAGAGAGCGAGAGAGAGAGAGAGCGAGCATGAGCAGGGGAGGGTCAGAGAGAGAGGGAGACACAGAATCTGAAACAGGATCCAGGTTCTGAGCTAGCTGTCAGCACAGAGCCCGACACAGGGCTCAAACCCATGAACCATGAGATCGTGACCTGAGCCGAAGTCGGACGCTTAACCGACTGAGCCACCCAGGCGCCCCCCAATGTTTGTTTTAAAGTCTACTTTGTCTAACATTAGTATCATTACTCTGACATTCTTTTGATATTCATTTGCATTACACATTTTCTCCATCCCCTCACTTTCAATCTGCAGGTGTCTGTAGGTCTAAAATGAGTCTCTTGTAGGCAGCATATAGATAGATCTCACTTTTATATCCATTGTGACACCCTGTGTCATTTGATTAGAGCATTTAGTCCATTTATGTTCAAAGTAATATTTGATAATGATTTTAGTGCAATTTTGTTACATATTTTGTTTTTGTTTTGTGAGACTTTCTTTGATTCTTTCTTAGTTTTTGTCTCTCCTTTGAACGCAAAGAGCCATTTTTTAGTATTTCTTGCAGGCCTGGTTTAGGAGTCATGAATTCCTTTAGTTTTTGTTCCTCTGGGAAACTCTTTACCTCTCCCTCTATTCTGAAATATAGCCTTGCTAGATAGAGTATTCTTGGCTGCATATTTTCCCCATTCAGGGCTTTGAATATATCATATCACTTTCTTCTGGCTTGTCAAGTGTCTTTGGAGAAATCTATAGCTAGCCTTATAGGTTTTCCCCTGTAAGTTAAGGACTCTTTTGTATTGCTGCTTTTAGGACTTTTTTCTTTAAGACTAAATTTTGTAAATTTAATTACAATATATTTTGGTGTTGGTCTGCTTTTGTTGATTTTGATTGGCGTTCTCTGTGCCTTCTGCATCTGGATATTTGTTTCCTTCCCCAAATTAGGCTAGTTTTCTGCTATTAGTTCTAGAAATAATTTTTTTGCTCCCTTTCTCTCTCGTTTTCTTCTGGATATCTTATAATACAAATGTTCTTACTTTTTAATGAGTCACTGAGTTCCCTAACTCTATTCTCATGTTTCATAATTCTTCATTATGTCTTTTTTGTTCAGCTTCATTACTTGTCATTATTTTGTTTCTAGGTCACCAATTAATTATTCTGCTTCTTCCAGCCTGCTGTCCATTTCATCAATCTAATTTCCATTCTTCATCTTTGATGTGTTCTTTTTTAACTCTTATCTCTGTGGTAAGGGTGTCAATGATGTCTTCTATTCTTTTCTCAATCCAAGGGAGTATTCTTATCATTGTTGCTTCAAATTCTCGATCAGGAATCTTAGTTATAGTTGTTTCACTTAAATATCTGGTGTGGCCTTATGTTATTCTTTCATTTTAGGTAAAATTCCTCCATCTTTGCATTTTTTCTTAAGTCTGTGACTTCTTCTCTGTGTTAGAAAATCTTGTTATGTCTCCTGCTTCTGCAATTAACAGCTTTATGAAGAAGTCATGTAGTGTCCAGGTCTGGCACTTCATGGAGTGCCTCCAGTATGTGTTGCATGGACTCTGCTGCTGTATTTTGGCTGCTCTATTCTTCAGGTTAGTTTTCTGCAAGCTCCTCTTGCTTGCTGCAGGCAGTGATTAATCCCTTCCCTGAATGTGGTGAGTTTTAACAAGATGTGCCTGATCTACTGTGAAATGAGACCTGTGACCACCTCCACCACTGCTGATGCCCAGAAGAACTTTCTGGGAGAGGTGGTGTGTGCAAGAGTTTGTGCTAGTCTTCTGGGTCAGGGGCCCTCCAGGCTGGAACTTCAACAGTCTTGACTGAGAAGTACAGTTCCAACAGAGTGCGGGGGTTGGGGCTTGGACTTGGGTTAAGGAAGTTAGTGAGCCAGTGTTGGTGGTGTGCTGCTTCTAGGAGATGGCTTTGTTTTTATGCTTACTGGGGGTGGAAGGGAAATGGTTCCATCCAGCTCATTTGTTTAAGGAGAAGCATCTCAATGAATGACACCTCTTAGGGACATGCTCAAGAAGAGTGAGTTATCTCCCCTGTGTGTGCCACAGATGTTCTTAAGATTGCTGTTTCCCAGGAGAAACTTAACAGAGGACCATGGAGGAGGAAAAGGGAGAAAAATACTTGGGGAGAGGGAGGGAGGCAAACCATGAGAGACTC
The DNA here is from genome assembly GCF_008692635.1 of Crocuta crocuta. NCBI lineage: Eukaryota > Metazoa > Chordata > Mammalia > Carnivora > Hyaenidae > Crocuta > Crocuta crocuta. The sequence continues at coordinate 13,853 of NW_027528825.1, read as the reverse complement.
TTGAATAGTGAGAACAAACTCAGGGCTGATGGGGTTGGGGGACTTGGGAAGAGGGGTGATGGGCATGGAGGAGGGCACTTGTTGGGATCAGCACTGGGTGTTACATGGAAACCAACTTGATAATAAACTATGAAAGAAAAAGAAAAGATTTCTGTTTCCATGCTGTCTTCCCCTGGGTTGTTTACCTGTCTTCTCTTAATAGCAGGGCAGTGCCCTCCAGGCTCTATCCCAGCCAAGCCCATTTACCTTTAAAACTCCAGGCTTTAGGCCTTGCTGCTTGCAAGAACTCAAGAAATTCTGTCCTGCTCATTTCCCAAGCCAATAGCTTTGGGGAAATGTTCTCCTTATGTGATATCCTGTGTGCTCCTCTCTCTCTCTCTCTCTCTCTCTCTCTCGCCATTTTCTGTTACCACAGATCCTTTTCTCCCCTAAACCATGTCTCTGCAATTTCTTCTTGCTTTGTTGTCGAATCTTCTCTCCCTTTTGTTTTGGAGTTTGTTCTCTCAGTCTTCAGTTCAAATTCTGGGATATTCAGGATGATTTAATAGTCATCTAGTTGTTTTTGTGAGATGAGACAAGCCTAGGGCCCTCCTACTCTGCCGCCATTTCTCCTATCACACTTTGTATATCAGTGTTTTCATTTACTTTTGCTCACATACAATCAGATCTAATACAAATTATTATAGACATGGACAAGTTTCAATAGTCCAAGTAAGAAAAATGAAGTAAAGGAGAAATCTTGAAAGGGATTATAATGATTATTGTAGAAAAAGCTATGGATTGGAAATCAGTAAGCATGGGTTACAATCCTGTTTTCTCTCCTACTACCTGTGATCATACATAAACACATTTCACCTCTTTGGGCTTCAGTTTACCTATGTGTACTAGAATGAATTTGCACTAACTACTCTCTAAGATTCCTTACAGCTTTAATTTTCTAGGATTCTTTAAGGTTTTTGACCCTTGTGATAGCATAGTGTAGTAAACCAATGTTCTGACCCTGGAATCACATTGCTGGTGTCTAATCTGAGTTCCCCAATGTAATAGCTGTATGACTTGGGAAAGTCATTTATTTCTGTTGAGCCACATTTTTCTGAACTGTAAAATAAGCATGACAATAATAATACACACTTAAGATTGTATATAGTATTTTATACATACTTTACTGCGTTAAGAGTATTAAATAAGTAGAAATAAAAATTTAGAATTACTAATACATACTAAATATTCACTAAAATTATATAATTTATTACCCAAATTTGCAGAGGATGTGAATTAATGAAGTACATCCAACTTATATCACATCTTGCTGATGCAAGCATATATCCATATGGCAGTCAGTCAGTGGGTATAGCCAGTAAGGCAGTATCAGAAGGTGGAAGAAGGTCAGTAAAGTATCCTCTTGACTAAGAAGGCACTTTAAGACCAAAAAATGAATCATGTTACTCCATACTGTTTATTCAGAATTTTATTAAGGGTAACTTACTGGGGAGGGGGTTTGGTAGGGATTGGGCTGACAAGTAAGCCGGGTGCCACACAGCTATTCTCTGCCAAGTCCAGAACCCAATACATAGCATACAGTGAGGACATTGTAGTGAGATTAGAGTGTAGTTCCCTAAAATGGTGCCACCTGTGCATCAGTTATATCTCTGTTAGTTCTCAAAAGTGGTACCATCTGTGTACCAGTCATCTCCATTAATTAACTAAAGCGGAGTCTTCTATGTGTCACTTTAGAGATGATCAGAACAAGTCTTCTCACATCCTGGAGGGCATACATTAACCTCCATGGGGCCTGGAACATATAGCCTTGAGGGAGGCCATTGCACAGGCAGGAAAAGTTGAAGGGCCAAAGGTGGAGTCAGTGTTGTTAGCACTACCACATCTTTATCAATCTATTCTCATATCAAGATCTCTTACTTTGAATCTGCATAGAACTGAATGACCTGCATTTAGGTCTAATGTTGTATTTCTTGTATTGTTAGATATATTTTCATGAAATCATGTCTTCCATTTCCAAAGCATGTTAGGACAGAATTAATGTCTTATATTTCCTGTTGCCCCATAACAGATCATGTGACATTGGATCTGGTCTCTCGTAGATGATCATGAATAGTTGATTGATAGTACAGATTCTAATCCTTCTCAGAGTAGCATCATACAAACAAATCTCCATTGTTCTAAGTTTTACGTTTAATAAGAATTTAGCTACCTCTTTATGGAAGAATGAATCCTGAATCATCATGAGAAAAGAACATTGGGCAATATGGATGGTAAAGATTACAAATGATGTTACCTCATAAATTACATTTTAGGCTAACTATCCTTATACATTTCCTTCCCTTTTCTAAATTTTTTATGTTTATTTTGTTTTTGAGACAGAGAGAGACAGAGCTTGATCGGGGGAGGGGCAGAGAGAGAGGGAATCACAGAATCTGAAGCAGGCTCCAGGCTCTGAGCTGTCAGCACAGAGCCCGACGCGGGACTCAAACCCATGGACTGCGAGATCATGACCTGAGCCGAAGTCGGCCACCCAAATGGCTGAGCCACCCAGGCGCCCCAATACATATCTTCTTCCCAAATGTCAAATGTTCATTGTCATGCAATAATGTTGGAAAAATATTTTCTTGTCGTTGGAAAAATATTTTCTTGTCATTAGAAGAAAATTCTTCTGTTAATGGAATTTGAAAGTCTATATAAATGTATTCTTTATAATTATGTAGAATGTCTGCTTACTATGGTTTGCATGAGGCCTTAGAAAATAGACCAGAAAATTACTAGAAAATAACGCCTTTGGTAAACAAAGATATTTACACTGTCAGTAATATTTACTTAAGACAAAAGCAATGTAATCAAAGCCAGGAAGTCAAAGTATACTTCAGAAGGAATTTTAAGCTTTTTTTGCCTTCCACCATTTGGAAATAGTTACAGAGTGTATCCATGTGTTCTTATTCATCTTATTCACTTTGCAATTTATTTCTCCTCCATTCGTTTTAATTTCAGAACACCCACATTATGTATATTGTAAAATGAAGACAAGTTATTTTTACCCTTGTTTCCTAAATAGAAAAAAATAACAACATGCACAGACATCTCCTTCCTGCCTTGTTGGGTCAACATCCAACTCAGTGTAAGCAAAATATTGCATGTCTCATTCTAAAAACAAACAAGCCCCAGTTAATTTTGCAGAATGTCATAGCAAAAGAAAAAATGATAAACTTCCATTACTGATCTCTGTGCTGTAGGCAGTTGTGAATCTTAGAGCTATGTGCCATGATTGGTCGCATGGCTTTCAAAAATAGAAATAGTCAGATAATCTGACTATATTGGAATAATGCCAAGAAATGTAACTAGCACAAGACTTAGGTCAAGATTGTTCATTTCTAATAGAATAAGACCAAACATAGAGATTTCATTCCCTTTGAGTTACCTGGATTTGAGGTGACTGTGTGCTTGTTAGATCCTATAATTTCCTGTGGCTTAAAACTCACCTTCCTTTTATTCAGTAGGTCTGGGGTAAAGCCTATGCAGCTGTCATTTTTAAAAGACTTATGGGTAATTCTGACGTATTGTAGGATTGAGAATAACTGGGTTACTCATTTCATTGATAAAAATTATATTACTTTTTCATTTCTTCAGAATGAAATACTTCCCCAGTGAGACAGTAAACTTAGTGAGCAATGTTATGCTGTAAACACTTGAGTCCTAACATGCTTGGACTTTATTTATTTTTTCAAGTTTTTATTTAAATTCCAATTAATAAGCATACGTGTAATAATAGTGTCAGGTGTAGAATTTAGTGATTCATCACTTACATACAACACCCAGAGCTCATCACAAGTACCTTCCTTAAGACCCATTGCCCATATAACCAACCTTCTATACATTTCCCTTTCAACAACCCTCAGTTTGTCCTCTATAGTTAAGAGTCTGTTTTATGGTTTTCCTTTCTCTATTTTTCCCCCTCTATGTTCATCTGTTTTGTTTCTTAAATTCTACATATGAATAAATATAGGTATTAGTCATTCTCTGACTGACTTATTCCACTTAGCATAATACTCTCTAGCTCCATAAATGTCATTGCAAATGGCAAGATTTCGATCTTTTTGATGGCTGAGTAATATTCATATATATCTATATCTACCTATCATCTATCTGCCTATCTATCTATCTATCTATCTATCTATCTATCTATCTATCTATCATCTATCTATGTATCTTTTTAATCCATTCATCAGTCGATGGAAATCTGGACTCTTTCCATATTTTGGCGACTGTTGATAAGGCTGCTATAAACATAAGGGTGTATGTATCCCTTTGGATCAGTATTTTTTGTATCCTTTAAGTAAATACCTAGTAGTTAAATTGGTGGTTCATAGGGTAGCCTTATTTTTAACTTATTGAAGGACCCCCCCATAATGTTTTCCAGAGTGATTGCACCAGTTTGGATTCCTACCAAAATTGTAAGAGGGTTACCCCATTTCCACATCATCGTCAAATCTGTTGTTTCCTGTCTTGTTCTTTTTGGTCATTCTGACTGCTATGAGATGATATTTCATTGTAATTTTGATTTGTATTACTCTCATTATGGGTGACGTTGAGAATTTTTTCATGTGTCAGTTGGCCATCTGGAAATATTCTTTTGCAAAAAAAAAAAAAATGTCTGTTCATGTCTTCTGGCCACTTCTTAACTACATTATATGTTTTGTACATGTTGAGTTTGATATGATCTTTATAGATTTTGGTACTAACCCTTTATCAGGTATGTAATTTGGAAATATCTTCTCCCATTCCATAGATTGTCTTTTAGTTTTGTTGATTGTTTTCTTAACTATGTAGAATTTTTTTTAATCTTAATGAAGTACCAATAGTATATTTTGGCTTTTGTTTCCCTTGTCCCAGGAGATATATCTAGTAAGAAGTTGCTGCAGCCAATGTCACAGCATTGCCTGTGAATACTGCCTGTATTCTCCTCTAAGATTTTGATGGTGTCTTATCACAAATTTGTTCTGTCATGTATTTTAAATTTATTTTTTGTATATGTTGTAAGAGAGCTGTCTAGCTTAATTCTTCTGCAGTTTCCTCAACACCATTTACTGAAGTGACTGGTTTTCCCCCCCA
>NW_027528825.1:8343-8723 GCF_008692635.1 Crocuta crocuta | reverse complement strand
GTCTTCTGGTTCCATACAAAGTTTAGGATGTTTTTTTTCCCCCCAGCTCTGTGAATAATGCTGGTGGTACTTTGATAAGGATTGCATTAAATGCATGGATTGCTTTAGGTAATATAGACATTTTAATAGTACAGACATCTTAATAGTATTTGTTATTCCAATCCATGAACATAGAATGTTTTTATATTTCTTTGTGTCATCTTCAATTTTNCTCCCCTGCTCACGCTGTCTCTCTCTCTCCTAGAAATAAATAAAACAGAAATAAATAAAGAAAGAAAGAAAAAAAAGAGAATCAAATATGTATGTATGTTGATTTTGTTTTCTGAGACTTTGCTGAATTCATTTATCAGTCCTGGAAACATTTTTTTTTTTTTTTTTTT
>NW_027528825.1:2505-8273 GCF_008692635.1 Crocuta crocuta | reverse complement strand
TTTTTTTTTTTTTTGGTGGAGTCTTTGTTTTCTACATAGAGTATCATGTCATCTGCAAATGGTGAAAGTTTGACTTCTTCCTTAGCAATTTGGATGTCTTTTATTTGGTTGTTGTTGTTGTTTTCTGATTGCCGAGGCTAGGTCTTCCAGTGCTATGTTAAATAACAGCGATGAGAGTGGACATTCCTGTCTTGTTTCTGAATGTAGAGGAAAAGTTTTCAGTTTATCCCCACTGAGGGTTATATTACTTGTGGATGTTTCATATCTGGACTTTATATTGTGGAAGTATGTTCCTCTATCCCTACTTTGTTGAAGACTTTTTATCAAGAATGGGTGCTGTACTTTGTCAATGCTTTTTCTGCATCTATTGAAAAGATCTATGGTTCTTACCCTTTTTAAAATTAATGTGGTGTATCACGTTGATTGATATGCAAATATTGAACCATCTTTGCAGACCAAGAATAAAACCCACTTGATCATGGTGAATGATTCTTTTAACATACTGTTGGATTCAATTTACTGGGATTTTGTTCAGAATTTTAGGCATCTATATTCATCAAGGATATTGGCATGTAGTTCTCTTTTTTAATGGGGTCTTTGGTTTTGGAATCGGAATAATGCTGGCCTTGTAGAATGAGTTTGCAAGTTTTCCTTCTGTTTCTGATTTTTAGGAATATTTTGAGAAGAATAAGTAATAACTCTTCTTTAAATGTTTGGTAGAATTTTCCTGTGAAAACATCTGGCCCTGGACTTTTGTTTGTTAGGAGATTTCTGATTACTGATTTAATTTCCTTTCTGGTTATTGGGCTGTTCATGTTTTCTGTTTTCCTGTTTCAATTTTGGTAGCTTATATGTTTCTAGGAATTTACCCATTTCTTCCAGGTTGCCCAATTTGTTGGCATATAATTTTTTCATAATAATCTCTTAAAATTGTTTGTATGTCTGTTGTGTTGGTGTGATGTATCTTTCCCATTCCAGATTTTGTTTATTGAGGTCCTTTCTCTTTTCTTTTAGATAGGTCCCACTAGGGGAATATCAATTTTACTATTTCTTTCAAAGAACCAGTTCCCAGTTTCATTGATAATATTCTGCTGTTTTTGATATCATTTATTTCCGCTCTAATATTTATTATTTCACTTCTACTGGATTTTTTTATTTTTTAAAAAATGTTTTACTTATATCTGAGAGAGAGAGAGAGAGAGAGCGAGCAGAGGAGCAGAGGAGGGTCAGAGGGAGATACAGAATCTGAAGCAGGCTCCAGGCTCTGAGCTAGCTGTCAGCACACAGCCCAATGCAGGGCTCGAATCCACGAACGGTGAGATAATAACCTAAACTGAAGTCAAAAGCTTAACAGACTGAGTCACCTAGGTTCTCCAACCTTCTCCTTGATTTAAGCTCCACTTGCTTTTCTTTTTTCTAGCTACTTTAGATATAGAGTTAGGTTGTGTATTTGAGCATTTTCTTGCTTCTTTAGGTCGGCATTTATTGGTACATGCTTCCCTCTTATGACTCCTTTTGCTGCATCTCAATGGTTTTGGACCATCATGCTTTCATTATCATTTGTTTCCACGTATTAAATTTTTTTTTTCTTTAATTTCTTCATTGACCCATTCATTGTTTAGTAGGATGCTCTTTAACTTCCACATATTTATGGTCTTTCCAAAATTTTTTTTGTAGTTGACTTCAACTTTCATAGTCTTTTGGTTGGAAAATATACATGGTTAATTTTTTTGTATTTGTTGAGGCCTGATTTGTGACCTAGTATGTGATTTATTCTGGAGAATGTCACATGTGCACTCAGAAAGAATGTGTATTCTGCTACTTAATGATAAAAATTTTCTGTGTGTCATCCAAGGTCATTTTTTCCTTGTTTATCTTCTGCTTAGCTGATCTGTACATTAATGTAAGAGGTATATTAAAGTCTCCCACTAGTATTGTATTATTATCAATAAAATCCTTTATGTTTGCTATGAATGTTTTTTAGGCTTATTTATTTATTTTGAGAGAGAGAGAATGCATGAGTGGAGACAGGGCAGAGAGAGAGGGAGAGAGAGAAATTCTCAACAGGTTTTTTGCTGTAAGCACAGAGCCTTGTGTGGGGCTCGATACCATGAATTGTGAGATCATGACCTTAGCCAAAATCAAGAGTTGAATGCTTAAATGACTGAGCTACCCAGGAGCCCCATTAAATGTTTTATATATTTGGGTACTTTCATGTTGTAGGCATAAATATTAACAAGTGTTAGAGCATCTTGTAAGATACATCCTTTATTTTCATATAATCTCCTTCTTCATCTCTTGTTATAGTCTTTGGTTTAAAACCTAGTTTATCTGATATAATTATTGCTAGTCTGGCTCTCATTTCATATCTATATGCCTAATATATGTTTCTCCATCCCCTCTATCTGCAAGTGTCTTTAGGAGTAAAATTAGTCTCTTGCAGGCAGCATATAAATGAGTCTTGGTTTGTTTTTTTTTTTTTAAATCTATTCTGACATCCTATGTCTTTTGATTGGAGCATTTATGCCATTTACAGTCAAAGTAATTATTGATATATATGAATAAATTTTAGTGTCTTTTTTTTTGCTTGTTTTGTCATTGTTTCAGGAGAATTTCTCTCATCCTTTCCAGTCTTTTTCCCACTCAAACTGTCCACTTAGTATTTCTTGCAGAGCTGGTTTATGGTCATGAACTCCTTTAGTTTTTGTCTAGGAAACTCTTTATCTGTTTCTTTTCTGAATAACACGCTTACAGGATAGAGTATTCTTGGCTATACATTTCCCCCATTGAGCACATTGAATATATCATGCCAGTCCATTCTTGCTTCCAAGTTTCTATGCAAAGATCTGTTGCTAATCTTATTTGTCTTATCTTGTAAGTGAGGGACTTCTTTCATGCTTCTACTTTTAAGATTTTTTCTTTATCTCTATATTTTGTAAATTTAACTATGATATATCTTGATATTGGCCTACTTTTGTTGATTTTGATGAGAGCTGTCTGTACTTCCTGGATTTGAATGTCTGTATTCTTCTCTAGATTAGGGAAGTTTTGGATATAATTATAAAATCCTGCCTCCTTTTCTCTTTTCTTCTTCTGGGACTATTATGATATGAATATTATTATGTTCCAGGAAAAAGCAGAGTTCTCCCAGTCTACTTTTGTGATTCAAGATTTTTCTTTCCATTTTCTCCAGCTTTGTTATTTTCCATAATTCTATCTTCTACATCACTTATTTTTTTCATCTTCTTCTATCCTTGTCTTTATTACATACGGTCAGTTTTGAATCTCCATTATTGCATTTTTCACTACAGATTAATTGTTCTTAGCTTTCTTATCTCTATGGAAGGGGGCACCCTGGTGTCTTCTATGCTTTTCTGAAACTCAGCTAGTATCCTTATGATTGTGGCTTTAAATTCTGGATAAGACATATTACTTATCTTTGTTTCAATTAGATCCCTGCTGTGACCTTTCCTTGTTCTTTCTTTTGGAATGAATTCTTCTATCTTGGCATTTTTTGTAGGTCTCTGTCTTCCTTTGTGTGTCAGAAAGCCTGTTATATTTTCTGTTTCTGAGATTAATGGCCTAATGAAAGAGAGGTTACATAATACTTTTGGCTTGGTGCTTCAGAAAGTAAGTGTCCCTGGGTCTGCACTCTCCTGCTGTGTTATGGCTGCTCTATCTCTGAAATGAGTCTTCTGCAAGGTTTCTCTTTGTCTGCAGTGGTGTGCTTTTGACTTTTGCCAGAGTGTGGCTTGTTTTAACTAGTGTGCTCTGATCTGCTTTTAAAAGATACTGATGGTTTTTCCACTAGAGCTGAAGCTTTGCAGCCCACTATGGTCAGCAGACCTGGTGCGTGTGGCGGTTTGTTCTCGTCTTTAAGGGGAAGGGCCTGTTGCACTGATTCTCAAACACACTTGCTCAAGAAAAGCAGTACCAGCAGAATGCAGGGTGGTGGGGCTTGGTGTAAGTAATTGAAGCAGCTTATATTGGTGTTGTGCTATTTACTGAAGTTAGTATATGCTGAGGGGCAGGGGAGAGAAGTGCACCAGCCAGCTCCTTTGTCCCTGACTAGGGATGTTGGTGTCTGCTATTGTCAGGGAAGGCTTCCCAGAAGAGGGAATAATTTCCCCTCATGTGTTATAAGTGTTTTCAGATCACTGTTTTCATACGGTCTGTGTCCGGGTTGCTTGCTTGTCTGAAAGAGCATAGTGCACTTTTTGTTCTATCTCAGCCAGGTCTACTGAGTTTAAAAACTAAACTTTAGGGGCGCCTGGGTGGCTTAGTCGGTTAAGCGTCCGACTTTCGCTTAGGTCATGATCTCGCGGTTCGTGGGTTCGAGCCCCGCGTCGGGCTCTGATGCTGACTGCCAGCTCGGAGCCTGGAGCCTGTTTCAGTCTGTGACTCCCTCTCTCTCTGACCCTCCCTGCTCACGCTGTCTCTCTCTCTCTCTCTCCTAGAAATAAATAAAACATTAAAAAAAAATTTAAAAAACTAAACTTTAGAGACCTGGTGTGGTGGGGTCCTGCACTAGTCTTCTGGGGGAAGGTCTCACTATGTTGTGATTGATGCATATTTGACCCAGAAAGGCAGTCACTCCAAAATGCAGGAGTATGGGATTTGGAGCCAGCACACTAAAGAGCCAGTGTCCAGTTTAGCTACCCTCAGCAAGTGTTTCTGCACCTATGCTGAGGGTTGAGGCAAGGAAACGGCACCGAACAGCTCCTTTGTCCTCAAAGAGGCATTGACTGACACCTTTCTCAGATGCATGCCAAGAAGGGGGAGTGTGCGTCTCAGATTATCCACAGATGGTGCCTTCTGTCCTTGGGTTACCTGCTTGCTTTCGCTACAGGAGCACTGTAGTACCTTCAAGGCTTTATACCAGCTATGCCATGGTCTTCTAAAACTCTAGTTTTTAAGCACCACTAGCTGCAAATACTCATGAAAATCAGCTCCTCTCGTTTTCCCAGTCAATCGCTCTGAGGATGTGTTTTCCTGGTATGATCCGTTGCGTATTCCTCTTTCTCTTTTACCTTTCTTTGCAACCAGAGAGCCTTCCCTTCCACAGAACTCGTAGTCTCTTTCTCCCCTAAACCATCTCTCTGCACTTCTTACATTCCATGAGGTGGTTCTTCTCTCCCTCTAGTTGTGTAGTTTGTTTGTTCAGTCCTTATATTGATGTATTGGGTATTCAAAATGATTTCATGTTCATGTAACCGTGTTCCAGGGATGAGGCAAGCCTAATGTCTTCCTATTACTCTGCCATCTTAGCTCCTCGGTGAACTTTGAAAACACAGAGTTGTATCCCATCTTTTGTAGACATAGACTGGTCCTTCCAATCAGGCATGTTTGGGTCCATGAGCATAATTTTATATGACTGGATTTGGAAGATTGCAGTTTAAGACCATTAGCCAAAATGGCAACATAAAATACATTAAAATCAACCTAGATATCAGAAATATACTCCATGTAGAAACAAATTAGGATTCTTAATATGTCTTATGTAATCATTCAATATAAATTCTTAGAATAATTCCACAAGAAAATAAATAATAGACCTAAAATGTGAGAAGTTCAGTCAGCCAGGCTGTCTTCTGGCTTTTTGATGCATACAATGCCTTTTACTCCAGATCTTTCACTTGTATGGACATAATCATTGTACAGGACAAGCTCCTTAATGAGGGGACTAAATTTGTCATTACTCATGTAGGTATTATGTTCCAATAGAGTTGCCACTTCAAAACATTAAATCTGTATATGAAGGGAAGATT
>NW_027528825.1:1772-2433 GCF_008692635.1 Crocuta crocuta | reverse complement strand
GATTTAAATATATCTATTTTTAATTAGAGAGAGAGAGCATGAGCAGAGGAGAAAGGCAGAGAGAGAGAGAGAGAATCTAAAGCAAGCTCCATGCTCAGTGCAGAGCTTGATGTCGGACTTGATCTCATGACCCTGAGATCGTGACATGAGCTGAAATCAAGAATTGGACACTCAACAGACTGAGCCACCAAGGGGCCCCAAGACGGGAAGTTTTAAAATACAAAAATCCCAATTTATTTATAAAACAACTTCTGTGCACAGTGATGTCAGTAAGAGTGGTCATAATCAATATTCAAATTATCTATACAAAGATTGAAAACATTTTATTCAACAAAACATTTACTTCTACATGAAAAAATAAACCTTAATTTTGGCAACACTTCCAAAGGAAGCAAATGTTTTAGTCACTATAGTGAAAATAAAATATTTTTTTAAGGCTGTTAAAGACNCCTATGAAAATAAATTGAGAATATATTTTGACAATGAAAACAGTGAATACATTTTTTAAAATGCTGTCTTTGTAAATGTTAAAAGGATTCTCTCAAAGTTTAAGAAAGATTAAACAAAAATGACAGTATGGTGCAGTTGAAAGAATGCTGGAAGCAATAGAAATAGATTTTAGCTTTGACTCTGTAGCTTGCTTGTTGAGTGACCTTGAACA
>NW_027528825.1:0-1657 GCF_008692635.1 Crocuta crocuta | reverse complement strand
GTTCTGTGACCTTTAACTGATTAGTTCACTTCTTTTTCAGTTTATTAATCAGGAAGATGAGAAAGTTTTACTAAATGCCATATAATCTACATTTTGCATTTCAGTAAAATATATATTGAATATATGTCTTCAAATATAAAAGTATCTTGTCTTTTAAAAAAATAGTTTATTGTCAAGTTGGTTTCCATATAACACCCAGTGCATTGTATACTACATAATATTATTTAAAAAGACATATTTTTTATGTATAAACTTCTATATTTTAGTTATAACTATTATAATAANATGCTATCAAAGTTAGAATCATGATAAACTATGTCTTTCATATCTAAATCTATCCTTATTAAACAAGCAAAGGAGAGTGACCATAGTTTGGGCATATGGGTGAACAATGACACTGCTAGTAAATTTGCATCACAGTAGATGATTTACAATAGCATTGATACCTACGTTCCTGGTATAGGCATGGTATTAACATTCTCATGTTTTGGAAAAGCTTATTTCTGCACATCACATCATCTGTGCTTTTCGTGTTTTTTTAAAATTTGTTAATGTTTTTAAATTTATTTCTGAGAGAGAAAGAGACAGCGTGAGCAGGGGACGATCAGAGAGAGAGGGAGACACAGAATCTGAAACAGGCTCCAAGTTCTGAGCTGTCAGCACAGAGCCCGATACGGGGCTCGAACCCACGAACTGTGAGATCATGACCTGAGCCAAAGTTGGACACGTAACTGACTGAGCCACCCAGGCGCCCCTCATCTGCACTCTTGAATGTAGGAACAAAACATACTGTGAATCATTCCTCAAAATTGACTCTGCTGAGGAAACTGACAGTTACTTAGCTGCCCTCTTTGACTTATGTTTTTACCTTGGNTATTCATATGTGAATATGTTTTCTTTAGCACTTGAGTATTTAATATTTTCTGTGTTGAATAACACTGCTCTCAAGTCTATGATCTCAGATTCTGAAATATATATTTTTAAAGTTTGTTTCTTTAATTTATTTTTTCGAAGCATTAAATTTAACTTTAATTTCATTTAACAAAAGTACAATCCTCTGAGATAGAAAGGAATTGCTGAATTATCTGAAGCAAAAGGGTTTAGAAGAATGTTTCTCAAGGACAAGAGAGATTGATTGGGTCTTTAAGTATCTCCCTAAAGCTAAAGAATAATTAAAGTTAGAGTAGTAATTTATTCCTTTGTTGATATTTAATTTCATGTCTCCACTTTCGACAGTACCATAAAAGTGAAGAAATCAATTGGCAAGCTCACATTTTCTTCTATTTCCTTGCTTAGGCTTGTATGTATCTTGCCGTTTCTTCCTGAATTCTTTATGATTTGTTTTTTAATCTTTGTAATTTTCCCTAAACATAGCATCTTGAAGTTGCTCATTTTGCATCAGATTTTTTTTCTTGATGATAACACCTAGTTACTTTTTTTTTTTACAGTTTATTGTCAAGTTGGTTTCCATATAACACCCAGTGCTCATCCCCACAAGTGCCCCCCTCCATGCCCATCTCCTCCCTTCCCCCCACATCCATCAGTCCTCAGTTTGTTCTCAGCATTCAAGAGTCTCTCATGGTTTGCCTTTCTCCCTTTCCCCCACCATATCTCCCCTTCTTCTCTCCCATGGTCCTCCATTAAGTTCCTCCTAATC
>NW_027528824.1:412-492 GCF_008692635.1 Crocuta crocuta | reverse complement strand
TATCAGATAAAGGGCTAGTATCCAAAATCTATAAGGAATTCACCATATTTCACACCTGAAAAACAAACAACCCAGTGAAG
>NW_027528824.1:0-164 GCF_008692635.1 Crocuta crocuta | reverse complement strand
AAAACAGTGTGGAGGTTCCTCAAAAAGTTAACACTAGAACTCCCCTATGACCCAGCAATAGCACTGCTAGGAATTTACCCAAGGGATACAGGAGTGCTGATGTATAGGGCCACAGGGATCCCAATATTCATAGCAGCACTCTCAACAATAGCCCAAACATGGAA
>NW_027528823.1:477-550 GCF_008692635.1 Crocuta crocuta | reverse complement strand
CGAATCAGTTATCAAGAATCTCCCAACAAATAAGAGCCCTGGACCGGATGGCTTTCCTGGGGAATTCTACCAG
>NW_027528823.1:0-457 GCF_008692635.1 Crocuta crocuta | reverse complement strand
CAAGATCAAGTGGGATTCATTCCTGGGTTACAGGGCTGGTTCAATATTCGCAAATCAATCAATGGGATACATCACATCAACAAAAGAAAAGATAAAAACCATATGATCCTGTCGATAGATGCAGAAAAAGCATTTGACAAAATACAGCATCCCTTCTTAGTAAAGACCCTCGAGAATGTCGAGATGGAAGGAACTTACTTAAACATCATCAAAGCCATGTATGAGAAGCCCTCAGCTAACATCATCCTCAATGGGGAAAATCTGAGAGCTTTCCCCCTGAGATCAGGAGCACAACAGGGATGTCCACTCTCACCACTGTTACTTAACATAGTGCTGGAAGTCCTAGCGTCAGCCATCAGACAACAAAAGGAAATTAAAGGCATCAGAATTGGCAATGAAGAAGTCAGACTTGGCACTTTTGCACTTTTCACAGACAACATGATACTCTATATAGAAA
>NW_027528822.1:0-619 GCF_008692635.1 Crocuta crocuta | reverse complement strand
TCTTGATTTCTCTTTCTGTTGCTTCATTATTGTTGTATAAAAATGAAATCGATTTCTGTACGCTGATTTTGTACCCTGCAACTTTGCTGAATTCATGGATCAGTTCTAGTAGGCTTCTGTTGGAGGCTGTCGGGTTTTCTGTGTAGAATATCATGTCGTCTGCAAAAAGTGAAAGTTTGACTTCTTTGCCAATTCTGATGCCTTTTATTTTCTTTCGTTGTGATTGCTGATGCTAGAACTTCTAGCACTATGTTAAACAACAGTGGTGACAGTGGACATCCCTGTAGTGTTCCTGAATTCAGGGGGAAAGCTCTCAGTTTTTCCCCATTGAGGATGATGTTAGCTGAGGGCTTCTCATAAATGGCTTTTATGATGTGTAAGTAAGTTCCTTCTATCCTGACTTTCTTGAGGGTCTTTATTAAGAAGAGATGCTGTATTTTGTCAAAAGCTTTTTCTACATCAACAGGATTATATGGTTTTGAACTTTTCTTTTGTTAATGTGATGTATCACATTGATTTATTTGCGAATATTGAACCAGTCTTGTAACCCAGGAATGAATCCCACTTGATCAATGTGGATAATTCTTTTTATGTGCTGTTGCATTCGATTTGCCAGTAT
>NW_027528821.1:133805-137175 GCF_008692635.1 Crocuta crocuta | reverse complement strand
ACTAATTTGACAATAAACTATTTGTAAAAAAAAAAAAAAGAACATTTGAAAAGTTTTTAATAAAAGAAAAGATGCTCAATATCACTCATCATCAGGAAAAATAAACCAAAACCACAATTAGATACAACACAAGAAATAACAGATGCTGGTGAGGATGCAGAGAAATGGGAACCCACGTGAACTGTTGGAGGGAATGCAAACTGGTGCAGCCATTCACTCTAGAGATCAGTATAGATCCTAAAAAAAACTGAAAATAGAACCACCCTGTAATCTACCAATTGCACTATAAGATATTTACCCAAAAGATACAAAAATACAGATTAGAAGGTATACATGAATCCCAATGTTTATATCAGCATTATCAACCCAAATGTCCATTGACTGATGAATGGATAAAGAACAGGGTGATTATCTATCTATCTATCTATCTCTCTATCTGTCTAATGGAATATGACTCCTTCATCCAAAAGAATGAAATATTGAAATTTGCAACAATCTGGATGAAGCTACAGAGTATTTTGCTCAACAAAATAAGTCAGAGAAAGACAAATACCATATGATTTCATTCATATGTGATATTAAAAAANAGTTTCTTGAAGAAGGTGGGTGGGAGATGGGCTAGATAGGTAATGGGTATTAAGGAGGGCACTTGGCTTGATGAGCAATGGATGTTGAATGTAAGTGATGAATCACTGAGTCACTACTCCCAACACCAATAATGCACTGTATGTTAACTAAAATTTAAATTAAAAAAAATAAAATAAATTACAAATGGGTTGACAACCTCAAGAAGACATGGCAAGAGCCAACAGACACATGAAAATATGCTCAACATTACTAATTTTAAGGAAATGCAAATCAGAAACACAATGAGATATCACTTGGCACCTCAGAGAATGGGTGGTGTCAAAAAGACAAGATAACAAGTATTGGGTTGGATGTGGAGAAAGAGGAACCCTCATGCAGTGTTGGTGGGAATGGGTAAGGGTGCACCCACCTTGGAACACATTATGGAGGTTCCTCAAAAATTAAAAATAGAGGGGCACCTGGGTGGCTCAGTCGGTTAAGCGTCCGACTTTGGCTCAGGTCATGATCTCATGGTTCCTGGGTTCAAGCCCTGCATCGTGCTGTGTGCTGACAGCCAGCTCAGAGCCTGGATCCTTCCCCAGATTCTGTGTCTCCCTCTCTCTCTGACCCTTCCCTGCTTGCGCTGTCTCTCTCTCGGTCTCTCAAAAATAAATTTTAAAAAAACATAAAAAATTAAAAAAATAAAAGTAGAAATACCACATATTTTANTGTTAGAGTGAGAAATACAAATATCATTTGTATCATTTGAAAATATTTCACTTAACATGAGGAATCTAATGAACAAAATGAACAAATAAAAGGCAGAAACATGCCTATAAATACAGAGAAGAAACTTATGGTTGCCAGAGGGGAATGAAGTGACAATATGGGCAAAATGGGTGAAGTAGTGGCAGATACTANNNGAATATCTTTGATATATTGCGGTAGTATTGTGTGGTGAGAGATTGGAGCCACACTAACGATGAGCATAGCCTAATATGTAGAGTTGTCAAACGATTATATTGTACATCTGAAAATAATGTCAACTATACTACAATAAAAAAGAAAATATCAAATTAAAATAAATATAATGAATCATGTAACTACTATAAACAATGATATGCCAGCAACTTGGACAACATAGTAATGAATAAATTCTAATAAACATACACACTTTAAGACTGAATCATTAAGAAATAGAAAGTTTGAGGGGTGTCTGGGTGGCTCAGTCAATAAAATGTCTGATCATTTTGAATTCTGTGTGGGGTGGAAAGCTGCCACAGGGCAGAAGTGCCCATGGTGGAACAAATCATAGATTAGAAGCTGCTTCCACAAAATGAAAGCATCCTTCCGCGAACAGGTAGAGGCAGAACGCCACCGTTGCAGGGCTAAAGTGTTCAGGGCTAATTAGAGAGAAAAATGCCTTGTTAACCCTGAGGTAGCATGTTCTATCTGTCTTAGCCCCTAGAAAAGTTAAGATAAATAGATACACTGCCTGGTGCCTGCAGTAAATGGTTATCAGCTTAGTGCTGATATTTTGATTTGTCTTGACCTATCTAACCCCTAACACCACATATTTTTGAAACCCCTTTTTCTACACATGAGTTAATGGTTACTGTTCTATTGTTTCGTTCTGCATATCCATCATGTATGTAAGCCTTCTGATCCTAATAAATTTGAAGAAAGGACCCTTATTCAGGGCTCTTGTTTTCTTCTGGACATTAGCCTTTCTCATATTCAATTCTGTGTTCACTCTCTTGCTGGACAAAAGAGAACTCCAGACTCAAAGTCTGTGACACCCACACTCACACTCTGTCTCTTTCTGTCTCTCAAAAATAAATCAACATTCAAAAAATTAACAAAAAGAACGTTTGAAAAAAAAGGAATAGAAAATCTGAATAGATCCATGGGTAGTAAGGAGATTGAATCCATAATCAAAAACCTCCCTCTAAACAAAAGTCCATAAGAAAACCATTCACAGCAGAATTCTACAATCATTTCAATAAAAAGCAATACAAATCCATCTTGAAGTCAGCCATAAGAAAAATTTTGTAAAGACCACAAAGACATGGAAGTTAAAGCACATTCTAATAAACAATGAATGGATCAATAAGGAAATTAATGAAGGAATAAAAAATACATAGAAACAATGAAAATGAAAACATGATGGTCCAAAACCTTTGGAATGTAGCAAAAATGATAGCAAGTGGGATGTATATAGCAATATAGGCCTACATGAACAATCAAGAAAAAACTCAAATAAGTACCCTAAACGTACACCGAAAGGAGGTAGTAAAAGTGCAATAAATGAAGCCTAAAGCCAAGATAAGAAGAGAAATAATAGAGATTATAGCAGAGGGGCTCCTGGTTGGCTCAGTCAGTTAAACATCTGACTCTTGATCTCAGCCCAGGTCTTGATCCCAGGGTCATAATTTCAAGCCCCATGTTTACTTAAAAAGAAAAAAAAAAAGATTAGGGAAGAATATAGAAGATATAGAGCCAAAAACAGCAACAACAAACCCAGGAGAACAGATCAACGAAAAGAGGAGATGGTTCTTTGAAAACAGTAATGAAATGGATAATCCCCTAGCCAGTTTTATCAAAAAGAGAAATGACCCAATAAATAAAATCACAAATGAGAGAAGAGAGATAAGAACCAATACCACAGAAATATAAACAATTATCATAGAATATTATGCCAACAAATTGGACAGTCTGGAAGAAATGGATAAATTCCTACAAAAATATCAACTACCAAAACTGAGACAAGAATAAATAGGAAACTTGAACAGATGGATAACCA
>NW_027528821.1:129436-133707 GCF_008692635.1 Crocuta crocuta | reverse complement strand
AGCCCCGCATCGGGCTCTGTGCTGACTGCCAGCTCAGAGCCTGGAGCCTGTTTCAGTCTGTGACTCCCTCTCTCTCTGACCCTCCCCTGCTCACGCTGTCTCTCTCTCTCTCTCTCCTAGAAATAAAGAAAAAACATTTAAAAAATTAAAAAAAAAAAGTCACCAAACAAACAAAAATCTAGTGCCGCATGACTTCACAGGGAAATTCTATCAAACATTTAAAGAAGAGTTAATACTTATTCTTTTTATTCTATTCCCCCCCACACCCCAAGAAAAAGAAATGGAAGGAAAACTTCCAAACTCATTCTGAGGCCAACATTACCTTGATTTCCCCCCACATCTTTAACAACACTTTTTTTTCTTGTCTTTTTTATTTTATCCATGCTAACAGGTGTAAGGTAATATATGTGATTGTAGTTGTGATTTTCATTCCCCTGATGATTAGCGATGTTGAGCATCTTTTCATGTGTCTGTTGGGCATCTATATGTCTTCTTTTGAAAACTGGGGTGCCTGGGTGGCTCAGTCAGTTAAATGTCAAACTTCGGCTTAGGTCATGATCTTATGGTTCATGGGTTTGAGCCCCACGTCGGGCTCTGTGCTGACAGCTAGCTCAGAGCCTGGAGTCTGTTTCAGATTCTGTGTCTTCCTCTCTCTCTCTGTCCCTCCCCTGCTCTCTCTCTCTCTCTCAGAAATAAATTTTTTAAAAAATTTAAAAAAAAGAGAAAACTATTCATGTCCTCTGCTCATGATTTTAATTTGATGATTTGTGTTTGTTTGCTTGGTCTGGAGTTGTATATGTTTTTTATATATTTTGGATATTAACTTCTTATCAGACATATTTGCAAACATCTCTGATTCAATATTTTCTTTTTTGTTTTGTTGATGGTTTCCTTCATTGTGGTAAAAGCTTTTTATTTTGATGTAGTAGCAATAGCTTATTTTTGTTTTTGTTTCCCCTGACTTAGGAGATATATCTAGAAAAATGTTGCTCTGTCTGATATCAAAGCAATTATTTCTTGTGCTTTCTTATAGGATTTTATGGTTTCTGATCTTACATTTATATCTTTAATCTATTTTGAGTTTTTTTTTTATTGCTATACCTTCTGAACATAGTTATGGTCTAGGCTTTTAAGGTGGTTTGAGAATGTAAACGCTGTCATTCTCCAGTCTTGACCTGGAGAGCGGAGAGTGTTCCCACAGCTCCTCAGCCTTTAGTGAAATTCTAGTGTTGTCTCTTTTACATGCTGGTTGCTCTTTTAAATTGCAGCTTTTTTTTTTTCTGTGCCCAAACAGAGGAATCCATTATTGCTCTGTCAGTACTATCCCCTCTACTGTAATTTACAGCTTTGGAAGTGAGGTGGGGAAAACCTTTGTTACTCTTTCTCTGTATCTCTTGCCGTTGTATTTGGCTATTTTATCTTTGGCTGTGCAGAAGCTGTTCAGTTAGTCCTCAATTCTTTTTCAGGAAGCATTTTTCTATAAACAGGTGTAATTTTGTGTGTCCCATGGAAGAAGTGAGCTTAGGGTCTTCCTATGTCACCATATATCACTGGAATCCTGGTTTGTTGTTTTACTGGAATAATATTTTATGAATATCCAGGATGATTTTACAAAGTCAGTTTTGACAGGTCTCTTTTTAAAAATTGTTTATTTTATTTAGTATTTTGAGAGAGGGAGAGGGAGAGGGAGAGGGAGAGGGAGGGAACAGGGAAGGGCCAGAGAGAGAAGGAGAAGGAGAATTCCAAGCAGGCTTCAGGCCCAGTGCGGAACCTGATACAGGGCTCAATCTCATGACTGCCAGTCATGACCTGGGCTGAAATCAAGAATCAGGGCTAAACCAACTGAGCCAACCGGGTTCCTTGAGGCATCTCATTTTAATCTTTTGAGATTCAACTTGCTATGGTAAAAATTAAAACAAAGTTCTGGAATGAATTCTGGATACATATATGAATACTATCACATCTGCTGATTAGATGTGTAATCATATATAAGTCAACTCATATTTATATGTTTTGCAGTTAAAGAACATATTGGCAACAATTATAATGGAAAATTTATATTTATAATGATGAAATAGCCTTATAACAAGGTCCTTTATGTCCATATTTAAACTATTTTGAGAAGTTTAAGTTAAATATTTTTTAAACCAAATTCTGCTTATAGATTATAGTGGAAAATACAGAGTTAGGCCGCCAGCTACCTTTACTAACCCATTTCATTGATACATTGTCAGATAATTTTATTTTTTAAGCAATTTTGTATTCTCATAAGTAAACAAAAGCACCATTTATTGTTATCTATAAATTGTTAAAATATCTATTTTAAGGAAGAGTTCTGTTTCTTGCCAAGACGGAAGAGAAAATAAAGTTGAGCTCATGTCAAAAAAAGTATATACAAAATTCAGAACAATTTCAAATTCCAGACAATATTATGAGGATGTAAAGAAGGCTATAATACAATAATTTCTATAAGGAAGATAAAGATATTGATAAGTTTAAGAAAATAATATTAATCCATATATGTGATAATGATGTAAAGGGCAACTATTATAAGAGAAAATAGAATGTATAATTTAAACAAGACAAAATCTACATTCATAAAATGAAGAGTAGAAATTAAGAATAAAAGAAGTAAACACTAAGAATATATGAAACACAATTACAAAATGAAGCTCTAATACAAACAAATATAAATGGTTTAAATTCACCATTTTAAGACAGAGACTCATATACAAGATGTGAAATGAATCTATCAATATGTTGTACATTAGTCATATTTTTTAAGGAACATAGAAACATTAAAAATAAAAGGTTGGGAAATAATACACAAGCAAAAATTAACTAAAATAATAATGGCTTATGAATGTTATCTGGAAAAAATAATTAAGTGCATACAATCATAAAGGATATGAAAGATGCTATGTACTTTTAAAAAGAAAAAATGGAATAAAGATAAACATTCAGCAAATTGTATTAAGCAATAAAAGTTGCAAAGAGTAAGAGCTAAATTTCAGACAAACTTTTTAAAAAAATCCTCTTTCAGAAATTGACAGATCAAGTATATAAAGAGCAGACATTAATGACTTAAATAATACCATGCATAAGCCTGAGGTGTTAATTATGCATAATATTTCTCTAACTCACCAATAGAAAATGCACAATTGAGGAACTCAAAAAAATTATAGAAACAGACCAATTTATGTGGCACTTGGTTGGTTCAGTCAGTTAAGCATCTGATTCTAGTTTCACCTTAAGTCATGATCTCATGATTCATGAGATTGAGCCCAATGTCAGGTTCTGCTTGGGATTCTCTCTCTCCCTCTTTCTGTCCTTCCACCATGCACACTCACTCCCTCTCAAAATAAATAAACTTCAAAAAAAGAAATGGACCAATTTATTACAAAGTAATTCTCAAAAAATTCTAAAGGCTTAATGAATCATACAAACTATTTATCAATCATATTTTTGAAACTAAGTATCATATTATTAAATGACATATGGGCTATAAAAAGAAACCATTAAATAANGTTAGAATTCAGTGATAATAAAAGCATGACATGATAAAATTTGTTTCATGATTAAAGTATCCACTGGAAATTCATAGCTTCAAATTCATTTAAATAAAAAAGAAAAGTAAAAAAATAAACTATACATTGTATTCAATAAATTGGAAAAAGGAACAAAACAAACTCCAAAGGGAGAAGGAAGTCATACTAAATATGGGTATAAATAAATATAATATGAAACAAAAATATAAAGGATAATAAGGAATATGAGAGAGACTCCTCAAAATCAAAGGAAAACAATAACATCAAAGAAAAATGCCCAAATATATGAACATGTAATTTATATAAGAAAAAACCTAGAAAGCTAACAACCATATGAAGGAATGATCAACTTATTAGTTAGCAGAGAAAAGAAAGTTAAGAAATTTGATATAAATCTGACTTGCAGAGATAGAAAACTGAATAATGTCAAGTATTAATGGGAATTTATGAAATCCTCACGCTCTACTAGTGGACATATTACAGCCATTTTAGAGTGCAATATTTCAATAGTGAATAAAATTAAATATACTCATATCCTAGACACAGCAATTGTGCTACTGGATGTCAAATGCCAAGTTATTTAAACTCGTATCCTTAAAGGAACATATTTTGGGGTGTTTATTACAGTGCTATTTGTGATCGCAGTCATTTCAAATGGCCAAATTCAAACACACACACACACACACACACACACACACACACACACACACACATATATATCCT
>NW_027528821.1:110724-129041 GCF_008692635.1 Crocuta crocuta | reverse complement strand
TCTTAGCCTAGAAGCAGATCCATTTAGTGGAGAAGATTCTTATTGATCTTACTACAGTTTCAAAATTGTCAATGAAAGTGATAAATAGGGACTTTTAATATAAAAGTACCCATGAATATACATTAGGAAATTTGTTAAAAATTGCCTCAAATTTTACAAAAACAGTATACTATTCTCTTACCTCCTCTTATGTACTATCTATAGAATGTGAATGATAAATTCCTACTCGGAAATAGTTTTTCTAACTCTACAGAGAAANAGTTATGAATATGTACTTAAAATTGCTTCTTAATAAATACCTACTACCATTTTTAAATGTTTATTTATTTTTGAGAGAGAGAGAGAGCATAAGCAGGGTAGGGGCAGAGAATCGAGAAAGAGGGAAAGAGAGAATCCCAAGCAGGTTCCACGCTGTCAGCACAGAGCCTGACACTGGGGTTGATCTCACAAACTATATGAGATTATGACCTGAGCTGAAATCAAGGGTTGGATGTTCAACTGACTGAACAACTCAGAAACCCCGCTACTACCTTTTTTTTTTGCAATTAAGAATGAAACTAAGTAAGGGAGTTCTATCTTTTGAGAAAACAAATGTCAATGAACTGAATATATTATTATATAACTTGGAGGATAGACATGGAACAATGTTATATGCCTAGCACATGGATTTTAACTGAATAAAACTGAATAGATCAAAACTAAAATTTCAAAAATTCAGTAAGTTTGTGATCTTTATGTATGACTGGACAATTAATATTCTCAAATAAGTTCACCAAAATAAAAATATGTACAATAATAAGCTTACATAATTAAATATTGATATTTATACATTCTTACCAATTAATAATATAATGAAAAATATTGTTTATTATGTATATTGTTATAAAAATAANTCAAAGTTAATCTTTCATTCCCAGTTTTCAGGTTTGTACATGCATACTTTTTAAGTTTTCCATATTCAAATATTGAGCACCTGAATAGATCACATCCTGCGTCAAAAATCAGGTCTCAGCAAGTATAAAAAGACTGAGATCATAGTATGCATATTTCAGACCACAACATTATGAAACTTGAAGTCAACCACAAGAAAAAAATTGGAAATACCAAAAATACATAGAAGTTAAAAAACATTCTACATGACTGTGTTAATCAGACAATTAAAGAAGAATATTTTTAAAAAATATACATGGAAGCAAATGAAAATGAAAACGTGATGATCTAAAATATTTGAGATGCAGCAAAGTTGGTCATAAGAGGGAAGAAGATACCAATACAGGGTTACCACAAGATGTAAGAAACGTCTCAAATACACAACCTAAACTTACACCTAAAGGAGCTAGAAAAAAAGCAGCAAATGAATCCTAAATAAGAATGGAAATATTAAAGGGTTAGAAAAAGAAATCATGATATAGAAACAGAAAGAAAAAAAACAACAGAAGAAGAGGTCAAAGTAACTAACAGCTGGGTCTTTGAAAGAATTAATGAAATTGATAAACCTCTAGCCAGACATCCAAATGGGAAGAAAAAAGACCTCAAAGAACTTTTTAACAAATAGGAGAGAAGAGATGACAGCCAACAGCACGAAAATACAAACAATTATAACAGCATATTATAAAAAAAAATGCCAACATACTGGGCAATCTGGGCAAAATTGATACATTCTTAGAAACATAAACTCCCAAAACTGAAGCAGGAAGAAATAGAAAATTTTTTCAGACCCATAAACAGCAAAGAAATTGAATCAGTAATCAAAAATTTCCCAATAAATAAAACATTCAGGGCTAGATGGCTTCCCAAAGGAATTACACCAGACATTTAAAGAATAGTTGATACCAATTCTTCTCAAATTGTTAAACAAAAAATAGAAAGGAAAACTTCCAATTCATTCTATGAGGCCAGGGATACCTTAATTCCAAAACCAGACAAAGACCTCACTAAAAAGGAGAATTATAGGTCCATATCACTGATGAACATGGATGCAAAAATACTGAACAAGATACTTGCAAGTCAAATCCAAGAGTACATTAAAATAACTATTCACCATGATCAGCTGGGATTTATTCCTGGGATGCAAGGGTGTCTCAATTTTCACAAATTGCTTACTGTGTTACACCACAGTAATAAAAGAAAGGATAAGAACCATATGATCCTCTCAACAGATGCAGAAAAAGGATTTGGTAAAATATAGAATCCCTTCTTGATAATATCCACAACAAAGTAGAGATATAGGGAACATACCTCAACATTATAAAGGCCTTGTATGAAAGACCCACAGCTAATATCATTATATCATTCTCAGTAGGGAATAACTGGGAGTCTTTCTTCTAGGGACCTAAACAAAACAGGGATAACCACTCTCACCACTGTTACTACTAGAGGTCTTAGCCTCAGTAATTAGACAACAAAAAGAAAGAAAAGGCTTCCAAGATGGCAAGGAAGAAGTCAAACTTTAACTATTTGTAGACAACATGATAATCTAGGTAGAGAATCCGAAAGCCTCCACCAAAAAATTGCTAGAGCTAATATATAAATTCAGCAGAGTCACAGGATATAAAATCAACATAAAAAAGTCTGTTAAATCTCTACACACCAATAACGAAGCAGCAGAAAATGAAAACAAGGAATTGATCTCATTTATAATTGCACCAAAACCCATAATATATCTAGAAATAAACCTAACCAAAGAGGTAAAAAGACCTATACATTGAAAACTATGGAACACTGTGAAAGATACTGAAGATGACATAAATAAATGGAGAAAACATTCCATACTCATGGATTGAAAGAACAAATATTGTTAAAATGTCTCTACTATCCAAAGCAATCTACACATTTAGTGCAATCTCTATCAAAATACCACCATCATTTTTCACAGAGCTATAACAAAAAATGGTAAAATTTGTTTGGAACCAGAAAACAACACAAATAGACAAAGTAATGTTGAAAAAGAAAACCAAACCTTGGAGGCATCATAATTACAGACTTCAAGCTGTGTTAAAAAGCTGTAATCATCAAAACAGTATGGTACTGGCACAAAAAGACACACAGATCAAAGGAATAGAATAGAGGACCCAGAAATGGACCCACAACTATATGGTGAACTAATCTTAGAAAAAGCATGAAAGAATATCCAATGAAAAAAGACAGTCCCTTCAACAAATCTTGTTGGGAAAAATGGGTAGAAACATGCAGAAGAATGAAACTGGCACAAAAATACACAAAAATAAACTCAAAATATAGGAAAGACAAGGTGAGACAGGAAACTATTAAAATCCAAAAGGGGAACAAAGAGGAATTATAAATTCAAAGGGAGCAACCTCTTTTACCTTAGCTGTGGCAACTTCTTATTAGACAGGTCTCCACAGGCAAGGGAAACAAAAGCAAAAATGAACTATTGGTGCAAAAAGCTTTTGCACAGCAAAGGAAATAATCCACAAAACTTAAAAGGCAACTTGTGAAATGGGACAAGATACTTGCAAATGATATATCGTATAAACGGCTAGTATTCAGAATCTACAAATAGCTTATTAAACTCAACACCCAAAAAAATAAATAATCCAGTCAAGAAATGGGCAGAAGGGGCACCTGGGTGGCTCAATCAGTTAAGCATCTGATTTTAGCTCAGGTCATGATCTCACGTTTGGTGAGTTCGAGCCCCACATCAGGTTCTGTGTTGACAGCTCAGAGCCTGGAGCCTGCTTCAAATTCTGTGACTCCCTGTCTTTCTGTCCCTCCCCTGCTCATGTGCGTCCTCTCTCTCTCTCTCGCTCTCTCTCTCCAGAATAAACAAACAGTAAAAATATTTGGGCGCCTGGGTAGCTTAGTCGGCTAAGCATCCGACTTTCACTTAGGTCATGATCTCGCGGTTTGTGGGTTCGAGCCCCGCGTCGGGCTCTGTGCTGACTGCCAGCTCAGAGCCTGGAGCCTGTTTCAGAGTCTGTAACTCCCTCTCTCTCTGACCCTCCCCTGCTCACGCTCTCTCTCTCTCCTAGAAATGAATAAAACATTAAAAATAAAAATAAAAAAAATTTGGAAAAAAAGAAATGGGCAGAAGACTTGAAAAGATATTTCTCCAAAGAAGGTATACAAATGGATAACAGACACATGAAAAAATGCTCAACATCACTCATCATCAGGGAAACACAAATCAAAACCACAATAAGATACCACCTCACCCCTGTCAAGAATGGCTAAAATTCGGTCAGAGGAAAGATGGCGGAGAAGCAGGAAGCACCATAGNAAGCTGAGATTGCTCATAGAACCGTCCCTGGAGAAGAGAAAAAAACCTCAGCTTGGAAAGATCGTGTTTTTTAGTTCTGGCTGGGGTGCTGACTTTAAACCAGGTGCCCTGGTCCCAGAAGGCGCCAGGAATAACTGAACTGCCATGTGCCCGGCACCATCCATTGGTCTCTGTGTCTCTTCNGTTTGATTGTATCCCTGAGCTCTCGAACTCTCCTTTCATGTTCCTGGATCAGTTTATCTCTCTTTTCCTCAGTTTCTTCTTTTTCTATAATAGTGTCTTCTAAATCACTTGTTCTCCTTTCTGCCTCTTTAATCTGTGCATTGGATGCCTCCAGTTTATTATGCATCTAATTTTTCCCGTTTTTTAAATCACCATAACTATTTTTGAGTTCCATAGCATTTGTAGCCATCGTTTCTCTGATGTCCTCCATGCTTTTTTCAAGCCCAGCGATTAATTTTATGATTATTGTTCTAAATTCTTGTTCAGTTATGTTGCTTATATCTGTTTTGAGCAGTTCTTAGCTGTCATTTCTTCCTGGAATTTCTTTGGAGGAGAGTTCTTCTGTTTCGTCATTTTTGTTAGCTTTGTATCTCTTGTTACTTTTAAAACCTTGTTGTACACTCGGCCCCTGCGAGTTCTGCTGTATTAGAGAGGGCTCTTTTGACTGTTCAGGGCCTGTCTGTTCAAGAAGTGTTTTGGATGGTGTCTCTTGGTTTCTCTTGTTGAGCGTTTGGTTATGTTGTTTCCCTACTGGTAGTGGGACTCTCCACTGGTGTTGTTTGGCTTGTTTCTTGTGGCAGCCATGGAAAAAGAAAACACACAACCACAGAGGGAACACAGGTACCCAAACGCACAGATAAAACCAATAAACATGCAAACCCAGGCTCAGGTAAAAACAGCTACAACAACAACAAAACAGCTGTCTGGAGGGGATGGGCGTGTTTTGGTGTAGGCAGATCTTGCTTCCACTGCATCTGCTGGTCTTCCTGAGGCCCCGTCTTGGTGACCGTGGGAAGAAGAATGGCGTTGCCCCAGTCCCTTCTCAACCAAGTGTTGTAAATCACTTCTTCGGTCCGTTCTCCCTGTGCTGAGGATGTCGCCAAGGTGGGCTGAGTTCTATGTCTAATGCCCTGCCTCGTTTCCAGGTCCCAGTCCACGGGTTTTGTTATACTGTCATCAACAGTCCCACAGGTCCTGTTTACCTGTTGCAGGGGGTTTAGTGGGGGGTGGGGGAAGTGTCGCAGCCTCAGATCCGCTGGGGTCAAGCAGTGATACAACCTGAGTGCGTTCGTTCGGGGCACGTAGCAGCTTCAGGTTCGCAGAATCCCCATCGCTGGAGTGCGCCGCCTCCTCTTCATTGGGCCTCTGTCGCGGGTGCTGCTGCAACTTCATTGGGCACCGGGACCCACACCGCAGGTGTTGCTGTGGCTTCACTGGGCCGCCGCCGCTTCAGCAAGCTGCTGTCGCCTGTCGCCGCTGCTTAAATTGTCGCCAGCACCGCTCACCGGTTTGGGGCCTTAGCTGCTTTACCGGGCCACTGTCAGGCACACCGCTGCGGCTTCACCCGGCGCTGGGACCTCCTCTGAAGGCGTTGCCGCCGGTTCACCATGCCACCGCTGCCATGAATGGTGCCGGGCGCACAGCTGTTCAGTTTCCTGGCGCCTTCTGGGGCCAGGGCACCTAGTTTAAAGTCAGCACCCCAGCCAGAGCTAAAAAACACTGTCTTTCCAAGCCGAGGTTTTTTCTCTTCTCCAGGGACAGTTCTATGACCAATCTCAGCTTTTCTTTCCTTTCCCCTGTACTCTGGCAGTTCACCACCTCTTGCCGGTTCATCACTCACTGTAGCTGCAAGCAAGCCGTGTTCCCTCCCCTCCCTCCGTGTCTCTGGGTCCCTTCCCGCTTTTATCTTACCCATTTCACACTCACCCACTTATGAGGTTTCCTTCCCAGTGTACTCTGTCTCTTTCACTTCCCAAACTCCTGTGGCTCAGTGTCCTATGACTTCAGGCCTTCTCTGTTTGAGAGAGATTGGTGCAGATGAAATGTAAGGAGGTCCCTACTTCTCCGCCATCTTGCCTCCCTCTTTAATTTGGCTATTGTTAATAATTCTACTATAAACATTAGGGTGCATGTGTCATTTGAATCTGTATTTTTGTATTCTTTGGTTAAATACCTAGTAGAGCAATTGCTGGATTTTAGGGTAATTCTCTTTTTAACTTTTTTAGGAACCTCAATAATGTTTTCCAGAGTGGCTGTACTAGTTTGCATTCCCACCCACGGTATAAGAGGTTTGCCCATCTCTACTGCATAACTTTTAATAAACACTAAAGTATAGGAAGGGGGAAAGAAAGTGACTATGGGAATATGTCTAAAGAATTTTAGTTAAATGTTGTATATAAAGCACTTAGGAAAGTGTCTGCACATAATAAATATTATGAGAATATCTTTTATTCTTTTTATTATTTGCTCAAGAAGCACAATCTCTGTCAGCAGTGTGATGGAGAATGTCGAAACAATACAGAAATAAATTCCATCTTAGGAAGCATTAAAAATAGTATAGCACTGAGAAAAAGAGAAGTGACAGACTAATGCTCTATACTGGCAGTCACAGTTCTGAGTGTGAATACATTCTGAGCACCTTATTAAAATGATTATGGATACCTTGTGCCATATTCACACTGGAGCAATCATAATGGTAAGAGGAACTGGGAGTGTTTATCTGAGGAAAAGTATATTTCTGCATTAAAATGTATAAGCCATCATGTGGCACAATAATTTAGTTTTGTCAACTTTGGGAGTTGAAGTAAGAACAATGGGTGAACATTATAGAATAGAAGATTTAATACCATTCTTTTTAAAATGTTTGTTTATTTTTCAGAGAGACAGAAAAAGAAGAGAGCGAGTAAGAGTGGGGAAGGGTCAGAGAGAGGGAGACAGAGGATCCAAAGTGGGTTTTGCATTGACAGCAGAGAGCCTGATGTGGGGCTCAAACCCATCAACTGTGAGATGATTACCTGAGTCAAAGTCAGAGGCTTACCTGACTGAGTCACCCAGGTGCCCCAAGATTTTATATCATTCTAAGAGAGGACATCCCATCAATGAGATCGCTTCAGGTAAATAGGATTACTAACCTACAGGTATATGAGTACAGACTACAGATATGTGGTATAAAGGTACAAACATGGGCTTTCGTGTCACAATAATCTCAATCCAAATCCCATATGAGCAACTTATTAGTTGTATGATCTTGATAAAATGACTTAAATTCTATGAGCCTCACTTTCCTTATCTTAAAATGTACTTCACATCAAAGGGATTATAAGAATAAAATGAAATTAAATGAGTTTAAATCAACAAACAAAGTACTTGGCATATGTTAGGCTTTCTTTGATACATGAGAGACGATTCAAATACTAGAGGGGATGGTTGGACCAAAATTAAGTGCTTTCAATGTCTAAGTATATATGATTATATGAGAGTATTTCTTTTTCTAGAAGTATAACAAAAATTGGATCCCAGATCTGACATCTGTGCCAATACACAATCAATTTGTGTTTTTCCAAGGAGAATCCAACAGAAGTATTGCATATTAGGCAGTTAGAAAGTCTTAAAACAGATTGCCCTAGAGAGAAAGACAAGGATATTTTTCCTTTCTCCTGCATGTCATTCATCACTATAATGTTAATATAATTTCTAAAGAAGAACTATTTCCTATAGAGAGGAGGCATAGATATAATTGTAAATCCTTTGCAAAATGGCCAGAGACACAAAAATATTTTAGATTTTAAGGTTTTTTNTTTAAACATTATATACATTCTCCAAGTATTCTGTATTTGACATGAATACTTTACTTTCAGGTCTCACATGGAAAATCAAGAAAAAAACAGAAATGGTTAGGAAGAAAAAGATCTGAAGGATAAACAAAAATAAAATGAAAGGGAAGGGTAAGAAATGCTTGGATAAAACAGGGTGAAACATAAAGAAAACCCTAGGTAACAAATACTGTATGCTCGTTACAATATTTAGAAAAGTTGGCCATACATTTGTGGGTCCAACTATGGGTTCTCTATTCTATTCCATTGGTCTATGTGTCTGCTTTTGTGCCAATACCATACTGTCTTGACGATTACAGCTTTGTAGTAGAGGCTAAAGTCCGGGATGGTGATGCCTCCCTCTTTGATGTTCATTTTCAACATACTTTGGCTATTTGGGGTCTTTTGTGGTTCCATACAAATTTTAGGACTGTTTGTTCTAGCTGTGAGAAGAATGTTGGTGTTATTTTGACTGGGATTGCACTGCATGTGTACATTGCTTTGGGTAGTATCAACATTTTGACAATATTTATTCTTCTAATCCATGAGCATGGAAAGTTTTCCATTTCTTTGTGTCTTCTTCAATTTCATTCAGAAGTCTACAGTTTTCAGCATACAGATCTTATACATATTCTGTTAGGTTTATCTCTAGATATTTTATGGTTCTTGGTGCAATTGTAAATGGGATCAATTTATTGATTTTTCTTTCTGTTGCTTCATTATTGTTGTAGAGCAATGTAACCTATTTCTGTACATTGACTCTATTCTGTGACTTTGCTGAATGCATGTTTAGCAGCTTTTTGGTGGAGTCTTTCAGGTTTTCCATGTAGAGTATCATGTCATCTGCAAAAAGTGAAATTGACTTAATCTTTGCCAATTTAGATGCTTTGACATAATAGGGAAGATTATCCAATGGGAAAAAAAAAAAGACAGTCTCTTTGGCAAATGGTGCAGGAGAACATGACAGCAACATGTGGAAGAATGAAACTAGACCACTTTCATACACCACACACAAAAATAAACTCGAAATGAATGAAAGACCTAAATGTGAGATGGGAAACCATGAAAATCCTAGAGGAATAAACAGGCAACAACCTCTTTCAATTCAGCTGCAGCAATTTCTTGCTCGACACATCTCAAAAGGCAAGGGAATTAAAACCAAAAATGAACTATTGGGACCTCATCAAGATAAAAAGTTTCTGCACTGCAAAGGAAACAACAAAACTAAAAGACAAATGATGGAATAGGAGAAGATATTTGCAAATGACATATTGGATAAAGGGTTAGTATCCACAATCAATAAAGAACTACCAAACTCAACACCCACAAATAACCCAATGAAGAAATGGGCAGAAGAAATGAATAGACACTTCTCCAAATAAGACGTCCAAATGGCAAAACAGACATATGAAAAGATGCTCAACATCACTCACATTACGGAAATACAAATGAAAACCACAATGAGATATGACCTCACACTAATCAGAGTGGCTAAATTAACAACTCAGGAAACAACAGATGCTGGTGAGAATGTGGAGAAACAGAAATTCTCTTGCACTGTTAGCAGTAATGCAAACTGGTGCAGCTGCTCTGGAAAACAGTGTGGAGGTTCTTCAGAAAGTTCAAAATAGGAGTACCCTATGACCCAGCAATAGCACTATTAGGAATTTATCCAAAGGATACAGGAGTGCTGATTCATAGGGGCACATATACCCTAAATTTTATAGCAGTGCTTTCAACAATAGCCAAATTATGGTAAGAGCCTAAATGTCCATCAACTGATGAATGGATAAAGAAGGTGAGGTTTTTCTATACAATGGAATACTACATGGCAATGAGAAAGAATGAAATCATGCTATTTGCAGCAACGTGAATGGAACTGGAGGGTATTATGCTAAGTGAAATAAGTCAATTAGAGAAAGAAAGTTATCCTATATTTTCACTCATATATAGAACCTGAGAAACTTAATAGAAGACCATGGAATGTAATTAAATAATTCTAGTTGCCCCAGCCACATCCAAAATACTTCAGGCCGTCTCTAATTTAGAGGGTATCATCAGAGTTTTTTCTAAATAAAAAAATGAACATAGGTACTCACAACAGTAGGTACAGGTTCAAGATTTCTTTGCTGTAACATACTAAGAAAAACTATTTCCCCAACAATAGCATTTTATGGAGATTAATTTCTCTATGTCAATATTTAATATACATAATTTGAAGGAACTTTGACTAATTAAGTGTATTAAGGTCTGTTCTCTTGAGTAATTAAAAACTCCAAAGAACAGTTGTAGTCTCTTCAAAAGAAAAAAAAAACGACAGCTCACAAGCAAATTATTTCTCAAGAGAGGAATGATACAGGTCAGAAATGTCAATATAAGAATTATTTTTTGTTCTTTCAGAATATGCTGAAAAAATACTGCTCATATTTTCCCATTAAAATTACACATTTTCAATTAATTCATGGTTTATTTTTTCTCAGATTTTGGAGTATTATCATTAATTTTAAATTAAAATACTTAATTTTTCCTTATTTAATCTAATTTTAATCATGTGACACAAAAAAGAAAACAAAATATATTTAAACATTCACTATATACATATGTCTCTATATTTTTCCACAGAGTATGAAAGAAAATGTAATTATTTAGCATTCTGGTATCAAAAAGTATGTATATGTGAAATATGTTATTTTATAAAAATATCTTAGAAGGCAACTTACCACATCAATCATATCAGATTCCATTTCATGGTTGAGATAAGACTACAAGAAAAAGTAATAAAGAAATTAGTGTTGAATTTTTCATATAAAATCTGTTATTCTTTTACAGGTACAGAATAAGTATTGAATGATAATACTAATGTGTTTCAAATAATCTATTTCCAAGTTATAAAAAGACATCTTTCAGAATATGAGGGAATAGCACCAATTTGAAAGCCTCAGTCATTTAACAGATGGCTTTTGTCCATTTATGTTTACTGTAATTATGATACATTTGGATTTATTTTACCATCTTATTTTGTCTTCTATGTACCACATTTTTTGTTAGCCTTTCATCCATCGTCCCTACATTTTATTTTATTTTATTTTATTTATTTCTGAGAGAGAGAGAGACAGCATGAACAGGGGAGGGTCAGAGAGAGAGGGAGACACAGAATCCGAAGCAGCTCCAGGCTATGAGCTGTCAGCACAGAGCCCAATGCGGGGCGCGAACCCACAAACCTTGATATCATGACCTGAGCCGAAGTCGGACGCTTAACTGACTGAGCCACCCAGGCGACCCTGTCCCTACATTTTATTAAAAGTTTTCTTAATTTTCTACTCTACTGATCACAATATTACACATTTTATGTGTGTACCTGACCCTATGTTTTAAAATGCACGGAAGATAATCTTCAATACCTATATCCCCCTCTGATCACTAAAATGACTTTAAAACTTTCACACTCTAATCTTCTCTCTTTCACTTCTTATATTATCATTGTTCAATATTTCAGTTCCATATTTTAAACTAGCAAAATTAGTCTAAAATCTCAAATGTTATAAAATGAATGATATGTTTTATCATTTTCCTGCCATGGTTTCTTTTTAAGAAATTTGTTTATATTACAATGGATAACAGGTTGGAAGCAAAATGGTGGAGAAGTAGGGAGCTCTCGTCTGCAGCTCGCTTGCATCTCTCAAACAGAGAAGGCCTGAAGCCATAGGACACTGAACCACAGGAGTCTGGGAGGAAAAGAGACAGAGTCCACTAAGAAGACAGCCTCATAGGAAACAACAAAGGGGGAGGAGGCAAGATGGCTGAGAAGTAAGGAGCTCGTACATTTCGTCTGCACCCATCTCTCAAACAGAGAAGGCCTGAAGTCGTAGGACACTGAGCCACAGGAGTTTGGGAAGAGAAAGAGACAGAGTACACTGGGAAGGAAACCTCATAAGTGCGTGAGTGCGAACTGGGGAAGATAAAAGCGGGACGGGACCCAGAGACACGGAGGGGGGAGGAAACACGGCTTGCTTGCAGCTTAAGTGAGTGATGAGCCGGCAAGAGGTGGTGAGCTGCCGGAGTACAGGGGAAAGGAAAGAAAAGCTGAGATTGCACATAGAACCGTCCCTGGAGAAGAGAAAAAACCTCGGGTTGGAAAGACAGTGTTTTTTTGTTCTGGCTGGGGTGCTGACTTTAAACTAGATGCCCTGGTCCCAGAAAGCTCCAGGAAAAACTGAACAGCTGTGCGCCTGGCACCATCATGGCAGCGGTGGCCCAGTACACCGGCAGCAATACCTACATAGGCGATCCTGGCGCCTGGTAAAGTGGCAGCGGCACGCGAGAGCGGCCCACTGAAGCGATGTGGACTCTATGGGCCTGAAGTTGCTACGTTCCCCAAACCCACTCAGGTTGTATCCCTGCTTGACCCCAACGGATCTGAGCCTGCGACACTTCCTCCACCCACCACTCAACCCCCAGGTAACAGGGAAGCAGCGACCCAGAGGACTGTTCAGGGCAGTATAACAAAGACCCGCGGACTGAGACTTGGAAACAGGTGGGGTGTGGGGCATTGAACTCAGCCCACCTTCGCTACATCCTCAGCACAGGGAGATCGGGCGGGAAAAGTGATTTGCAACGCTTGGTTGAGAAGGGACTGGGGCGACCCCATTCTTCTTCCCACAGTCATGCTATGGGAAGTCAAAAGAAAGCTGGAGTAGCTATACTTACCACAGACAAACTGGACTTTAAATTAAAGACAATAACAAGGGATGAAGAAGGGCATTATATAATAATTACAGGGTCTATTCATCAGGAAGAACAAACAATTATAAATGTCTACGCACCAAATATGAGAGCACCTAAAAGCAACATGCAGAAGAATGAAACTAAATCATTTACTCACACCATACACAAAAATAAACTAAAAATGGATGAAGTTCTGAACGTGAGACAGGAAACCATCAAAACCCTAGAGGAGAAATCAGGAAGCAAACTCCTTGACCTCCACTCCACCGCAGCAATTTCTTATTTGACACATCCCCCAAAGCAAAAGAATAAGAGCAAAAATAAACTTTTGGGACCTCATCAAGATTAAAGGCTTCTGCAAGGCAAAGGAGTCAATTCATAAAACTACTAGACAACTGACGTAATGGGAAAAGATAGTTGCAAATGNAGAATACCAAGAAAACAATAAATGAAGCCCTGATTTGCCAGTTTCCATGGTGTAAACACTCATGTAAAAACAAAAACTAAATGAAAAACTAAAACAAAGAAAATGGTTGATTTCAAGTTGCCAATGTAATGTCACTGAACACAGAAATGGGAAGAGATATAGTTAACNTAACAGTGGGCTCTCATGAACCAGTATGAGCTAGTTCTAGAACACTGTGGTTTTTAATAAGTATATTCATAGTAGCACTCTTTATGTAGCTAAAAATTGAAACTATTTTAATGTTCATCAGTAGGAGAATGGTAATTCTGATCATCGTCTAATTGTAACTATTATCTAAATATTCTACAAGTTCACTTATTTATAATATATTTTAAATGTGCTATATTTATATAATAGAATATTATAATACATTAAGAATGTACAAACTTACAGTTACATTCAACATGGATGACCCTCTTTAACTTGTTGCTGGGTGAAAGAAGCCAATTACAGAGTACAAATCGTATGATTCCATTCATACAGAGCCAGACTAATCCATGGTCTTAGAAATCAATGTAGAGTTTATGCCTACACTGGTAGCTTCATGATGGGAGTTTCTGGGTGTTGATAGTATTCATTTTTAAAAAGAAATGTTTGTTACAGAAGTGTGTTCACTTGTGAACATTCATCAAGCTGTACACTTAAGATTTGTATACATTTTTATATGTATGTAATATTTTAAAAATTCACTAGGAAAACATGTTGGCTAAATCATAAAATACACCTGGAAATTTGTCAGTTAGTACATTTGAGGGTAACTTACACTGAGATATGGCCAAAGCCCAATCTAACTTATCTCAAGGAGTTGTTTTTTGTTTCTTTCATGTGTATTCTGCCCTTCAATTAAAATGTGTCATTCTTTGAACTCAGCCTGTCCAGTTTTGACATCATCTGTGCTTTGCTTTTCCTTATATTTGGAAGCGTTCTTTCTAATTTCTGTCTATTGGAATTTCTTATTATTCTTCTCACATGTAAACCATTCTTGAATAGTTGAGGTTTGAGTTCAGTGGTTTCAGTAAGAGTAGTTTTTACCTACTCTTGCATCTTTTATCATATAAGAGTTGAAGAGTAGTGTGAACATGGTTAAATAACCTTTTCTGGTTTCAGAAGTACTGGATAATTGAGGGTGCTGTAATCTGACTGCTGAATAAATGGGACATTGCCATTTAAGACTTTCATTGTTGCCTCAACTATAACCCCTAATTTCATATCTTGTTGGTTATTTCTTTTGTCCTTAATGTAACCATCCAAGACAAGCTCTCATAAAAATGCCTTGTCATCATCTACATAGTATCAAGCATATGTATCTTCAATCACCTTGGAAATATTTTTGAATTGCATGAAAATAGGGTTGACAGTGGGAAACTTCAAATCCTTTTCCTATTAAGAGGTTTTGTAACTTACATGTACCTTATTGGTCACTGACGGTCAGCCATGATCTAATAAAGAATTAGAGCTCATAAAAGAAAAAAAGAAGAAGACAGCCTCATAGGTGCATGATTGTGAACTGGGAAAGATAAAAACTGGCCAGGACCAGAGACACGGAGGGGAGGGAGCCTCCCCTGTGGAGAGCCTTGGAAAGACAAAAGGAAGAGAAAGAGCAGCTGAAACTGCTCATAGAACTGTCCCTGGAGAAGAGAAAAACCCTCTGCCCGGCACGGAGAGGGATCCTATCATTCCATCTCTAACCACAGAGCGGTTCAGAGAGTGTTCCTAGCTATAGCTGTGGCTCTGTCTTTGGGCTGGGTGCCGGGTTCCAGGCAGCACCAGGAGAAACTGCTCCACTGCTCTCCCGGGCTGTGAAGCGGCCCAGCCTCTGGTATTACATTTTGGACGGTATCAATAAAGCACGCGGACTAAGATCTGGAAATGAGGCAGGGCTTGGGACATAGAACACGGCCCACCTTGGCTACGACTGCGGCACAGTGAGATCGGACCCAAAAGAGTGATTTGCAACGCTTGATTCCAGAAGGGACTGGGGCGCTGCCATTTTTCTCCCACAACCACCAAGGCGGGACTTGAGTGAGCTGCCTGTGGGACCCCAGTGGAGGCTAAGACATGCCTACACCAATCCACACACACCCCTGCTAGAGAGCTGGGTTTTTTGTTTTTGTTTTTTGTATTTTGTTTGTTTTTTAATGGAGCCCCGGGGCAAGACCAACATGGATGCACTACAGTGATTCATTCTGGATCAAGTCTGTCTATTCAGATATATCTTCCATTGTCTCATTCGTATCCCACCTCTCTGCTGGACTGGGCACTCTGGTCATTGGTTTGCTTACACAATCACATTTAATCCATTCTCTAGATGTATATTCTACACCTCCACAGCTACCTTTCTATCTCACTCTCCGGAGTAATCAGACTATATAGTTTCTCTGAATAACATTATTTTCGTTTCTTTCTCATCGTCTCCTACCATATTCTCCTCTTTCTCTCTTTGAATTAAGCCTTTTATTCTCTCTGCCTGGTCATTGTCCAATTTCACCTTCTCCCCACCCCTGTCATTTCTTTGCATATGCTCTTCCATCAGAACTGCATACATGCTGCCCTTTATTTGTAGTTGGGAATTCTGGTTTTATGCTTTTAGACTGTCCTTTGTGTTTTTTATTTTTCTTTTTTCATTTTGGTTTGCTTGTTTGTTGGATTTGTCTGTGCGTTTATATGCCTATATTACAATGGATAACATACAATTGTCATATATATGTATATATGTACACACATAAATATATATATATCTTTACATATGTACATACCTGCATAATCACAACAAAATTATGAATATAGAAATTTTACAGAATTTCATAAGGTTATCTTATGCTCCTTTCCAGTCTATATTCCAAGTGGTAAGCAATATTCTATTGCATAATCAACCGTTTTTGTTTACTTTAAAGCTCATACAAATGAAAACATATAGCACATATTTCTTTGTGTCTGGCTTTTTTTCCCCAGTCTTCATATTATCTGTAAGAGTCATGTAGGATGAACACCTCTTGATTTCTTTAAGTTTTCATTTAAATTCTAGTGAGTTGACATACAGTGTAATGTTAGTTTCAGTTCTACAATTTAGTGATTAAACACCATACAACACTCTGTGCTCATCACAGAGAACACACCTTAATACCAATAACTTATTTAACTTATCCTCCTACCCACCTTCTATCTGGTAACAATCGTTTTTTTCTCTAAAGTTAAGGGTCCACTTCTTGGCCTCTCTCCCTCTCCTTTTTTCCCTATGCTCATTTGTTTTGTTTCTGAAATTCCACATATGAGTGAAATTATACAGTACTTGTCTTTCCCTGGCTGACTTATTTCACTTAGCATAATACTCTCTAGCTCCATGAACGTTGTTGCAAATAGCTATATTTCATATTTTATGTCTGGGTAATATTCCATTGTATTATCTTCCTTATCCATTCATCAGTCAATGTACATTCGGGCTCTTTCCATCATTTGGTTATTGTAGATAATGCTGCTCTAAACATCAGGGTGCATGTATCCCTTTGAATCTATATTTTGCATCCTTTAAGTAAATACATAGTAATGCAATTACTGGATCACAGGTTAATTTCTAGTTTTAATTTTTTGAGGAACCTCCATACTGTTTCCTAGAGTGGCTGCACCAGTTTGCATTCCCATCAACAGTTCAACAGTGTTCACGTTTCTCCACATCCTCACCAACACCTGTTCTTTCTTCTGTTGTGGATTTATGCCATTCTGACAGGTATGAGGTGATATCTCCTCATAGTTTTGATTAGTTATTTCCATGATGATCAGTGACGTTTATCATCTTTTCATGTACCTGTTGGCCAACTGAACGTCTTCTTTAGAAAAATGTCTATTCATATCTTCTGCCCATTTTTATTGTATTATTCATTTTTTGGGTGTTGTTTTATAAGTTCTTTAGATATTATGAATATTACTCCTTTATCAGGATGCCATTTCAAATACTTTCTCCCTTTTAGTTTTGCCTTTAGGTTGCCTTTTAGTTTTGTTATTTCCCTCAATATGTAGAAGTTTTTTATTTTGATGAAGTCGTAACAGTTTACTTCTGCATTTGTTTCCCTTGCCTCAGGACACATATCTAGTAAGAAGTTGCTATGGCCAAATGTCAAAGAGGTTACTGCCTGTATTCTTTAGAATGTTAATGGTCTCCTGTCTCACATTTAGGTATTTCATCCATTTTGAATTTATTTTTGGATATGGTGTAAGAAAGTGGTCTAGCTTCATTCTTTTACATGTTGCTGTCCAGTTTTCTCAACACTTTTTGTGTAAGAGACTTTCTTTTTCCCATTGGATATACTTCCCTCCTGGTTGTCAAAGATTAATTTAACATATAGTTGTGTTCATTTCTTGGTTTTCTATTCCATTGCACTCATCTATGTGCCTATTTTTCTGTCATTACCATACTGTTCTGATCACAACAGATTTGTAATATAATTTGAAGTCTGGAATTGTTATACCTCCAACTTTAATTTTCATATTCAAGGTTCTGTGGCTCTTCAGGATCTTTGTGGTTCCATACAAATTTTAGGACCATTTGTTCTTGCTCTGTGCAAAGTGCTGGTCATATTGTGATACAGATTACATTAAATGTGTAAATTGCTTTGGGTACTATAGACATTTTAACAGTATTTGTTTACCCAATCCATGAGCACAGAATATCTTTCCATTTCTTTGTGTCATGTTCAATTTCTTTCATCACTGTTTTCTATTTTTCAGAATACAGCACTCTCACCTCTTTGGTTGAATACCACTTAGTATCATTTCTATATGATATATATTTTCCATCCTTTCAATTTCTATATTCTGAATCCACATATGTAAAGTATACTTCTTATAAACATCGTTTATGTCTATTTTTGACACATTCTTAAAATATTTGTCTTTTAAATGGTGTGTTAAACTATTTACATTTAAGATAATTGCTGATATAATTGTATTTATATAAATCAGTTTTATAGCATTTGTTTGTTTATTTGTTATTTGTTTATTCCAATTTTCTGGGGATTTTTTTGGATTAATTATTTTCACTATTCCATTTTTATCATATATTATGTTTTGACTTATG
>NW_027528821.1:110246-110689 GCF_008692635.1 Crocuta crocuta | reverse complement strand
GATTCGTTAGGTCAAAATTATTTTCATAATAATGAGAGTATTTGACTTATTTGCTTTCATTATTCATTACTATAGAATGGAGCACTCCAGAGTTTTATGCCATGTAATATGACAGAATATTAAATGTAGAAGAAATATGAATATTCAACTATCTTTTATTAAATCATAATTAAAGGGATTTGAAAAATATACAAAATGTGCTTCTTATTTTTTGTTTTAGAAAAGTTATTTTTTAAAAACATGCTCTTTATTGTAAAAAATAATTGGGTTTATTATTATAACATTAAAAATTAATGTGTGTTTTAATAATTTATTAGTTTGAATTTTTTCTAAATATATTATGTTTTTTTATTAAATTTTAAATTTTAGTTCTAGTATAGCTAAAACACAATGTTGTATCAGTTTCATGTATACAATATAGTGATTCAACAATTCTATCCGTC
>NW_027528821.1:108531-109476 GCF_008692635.1 Crocuta crocuta | reverse complement strand
TTATTGAGAGCAATAAAAGCAGATGATAGAGTGAAATTTATGCTATAAATGCTTATATTAAGAAAAATTATTCAAATAAACAACTTATCATTACACCACCAGGAACGAGAGAAAGAAGAAAGTTAGCTGAGATTTAGTAGAGGAAAGAAAAAAGAAAAACCAGAAATGTGAGTGAAATCATATGATATTTGTCTTTATCTGACTGACTTATTTCACTTAGCATAATACACTTTTGCTCCATCTATGTTATTGCAAATGACAAGATATCATTCTTTTCGATGGCTGAGTTATAGGCCATTATATATATACCAGATCTTTATCCATTCATCAGTTGATGGACATGTGGGCTCTCTCCATAATTTGGCTATTGTTGGTAATGTTTCTGTAAGCACTGGAGTGCATGTGCCCCTTTGAATCAGTATTTTTGTATCCTTTGTGTAAATACCTAGTAGTGCAATTGCTGGGTCATAGGGTAGTTGTATTTTTAACTCTTTGAGGAACCTCCATACTGTTTTTCAGAGT
Organism: Crocuta crocuta; assembly: GCF_008692635.1. NCBI lineage: Eukaryota > Metazoa > Chordata > Mammalia > Carnivora > Hyaenidae > Crocuta > Crocuta crocuta. The sequence goes on along the minus strand of NW_027528821.1, from coordinate 108,954 downwards.
GTCTGTAGTAGTTTGCATTCCCACCAGCAGTGTAAGAGGGTTCAAGTTTCTTTGCATCCTGGCCAATATCTGTTGTTTCTTGTGTTGTTAATTTTAGCCATTCTGACAGATGTGAAGTGGTTTAAGAAATGAAACAAATAAACACAGAAGAAGGGGGAAAAATAGAGAAAGAGCGAAGCAAACCATAAGAGGCTCTTAACTATAGAGAACAAACGGAGGGTTGATGGAGGGAGGTGGTCAGGGGATGGGCTAATGGGTGATGGGTATTAAGGAGGAAGCATGTTGTGATGAGCACTGGGTGTTATATGTAAATGATGGAGCACTAAATTCTATACTTGAAACCAATTTTACTATATATATTAACTAACTAAAATTTAAATAAAAACTTGAAATAAAAAAAGAAAAATCAGAAATCAATAGGAG
>NW_027528821.1:105202-108295 GCF_008692635.1 Crocuta crocuta | reverse complement strand
CAGAGTAAATAATAACATAATATTGAAAGCAATGAATGGTTTTTCTAAAAAAATTAAATCAAAGTGGTGATGCTTTAACTATATTATCTAGGAAAAATAGAAGATCCAAAAGCCAAAATGAGAAATCAAAGAGAAAACAATACAACGGGCAATTACAGAAATACACAGTGTGAGAACAGATTACTATAAACAATTACATATTATAAACGTCAGATAACTTAAGAAAAAGAAAACACAGGTAAGTCATAAAGACACACAAGTTACCAATATTGAATCATGAATCTTGAATCCAAGAAATGGGGAATCTTAAATCAATAACAGGAATGAAAATTGAGTCATGAATCAAAAAACTCCCAGCACAGAAAAGACCAAGACCATATGGTTTCATTGTTGAATTCTACCAAATATTTTAGAAAGTAATAATGACAATATTTATCAAAACTGTACAAATAATGGAAAAGAGGGAACACATTCAAAATCTTTCTAAAAGGTCAGTACTACCCTGATACCAAAGCAGGATAAAAATAATACAAGAGAAATAAAATCCAGTTTTATGATATAAGTATTGCTACTCTAAGTCTCTTGTGACGTCCATTTGCATGATAAATGTATCTCCACCACCATCACCCCCAGTTTTCAATCTGCAGGTGTCTTTAGGTCTAAAATGAGTCTCCTATAGACAGTATATTGCTGGGTCTTGTTTTTTAATCAATTCTGACATCCTATGTCTTTTGATTAGAACATTTAGTCTATTCACATTCAAAGTAATTATTGATAGATATGCATTTATTGTCATTTTAGTATTTGTTTTGTTATTGTATCTAGAGATTTTCTCTAATACTTTCTTATATTTTTTACTTTTGGTCTCTCCTTTCCATTCAAAGAGTCCTTTTTAATATTTCTTGCAGGGCTGGTTTGGTGGTCATGAACTCCTTTTAGTTTTTGTTTGTCTGGGAACTCTTTTTATCNTGGCTGCAGATTTTCCCAATTCATCATGTTGAATATACTGTGCCACTTCCTCCAGCTTTCCAACTTTCTGTTGAGAAATCTCCAGCTAGCCTTCTGGGTTTTCCCTTGTAAATTAAGGACTAATTTTGTCTTGCTCCTTTTTTTTTCATCACTATATTTTCAAAATTAATTGCAATATGTCTTGGTGTTGGAGGACTTTTGTTGATTTGGAAGGGAGTTTGTGCCTTCTAGATCTGAATGTCTGTTTCCTTCCCAAGATGAGGGAAATTTTCTGCAATAATTTTTTGAAATAAAATTTCTGCCCTTTTTTCTCTTTCTTCTTCTTCTGGGACTCCTATAATATGAATGTTATTATGTTTCATGAAATCACTGGATTCCTGAAGTCTATTATATTGCATAATTCCTCTGTGCTCTGGTGGGACCACACTTTTCAGCCAAGCTTGCCTTCGTGCCAGTGTGGTGGGCCCCTCCCTTAGAAGACCAGCACAAACCACATCCACAACATGTCTCCTGACCAGAGATTTATCTAGGACCTCAGCTCTGTTGGAGTTAGTGTCAGTTCTCATTTCAAAAGTGGACCAGAGCACACCTAGTTAAAACTCACCACATTCATGCCAGTGACCAAACACTGGCAACAGCAGGCAAAAAAAAACCCTCTTCAGACAACTGGCCCGAAGGATATACCACCCAAAATACAACAGCAGAATGCATGCAGCACACACTGGAGAGACCCCTTTCAGTGCCAGGACTTGGGCACTATATGACCTCTTCTTGGGAAGGCCATTACTTTAAGCAGCAGGAGACATAATTGATTTTTCTAATTCCCAGAAGAAGACAGAGACTTAGACAAAACACCAAGACAGAGGAATTTATCCCAAGTGAAAGTACAACATACATCCATGTCCAGAAATCTAAGCAAAAACATATATAAATAGCATGCCTGAATGAGAATTTAAAACAACAATCATAAGTATATTCACTGGGCTTGAGCAAAGAATAGAAGACATCAGTGAAACCCTTTCAACAGAGATAAAAGAGTTAAAAAATAATCAATCAGAGATGAAGAATGTAGTAAAAAGATTGGAAAAAGGCTTGATGCAAGGAACAACGGGCTGAAAGAAGCAGAGGAAGAAATTAGTGACCTAGAAGACAAAATAATGGAAACTAATACACCTGAAGAAAGAAGAGAGAGAATAATTATGCAACATTAGAATAGTCTGAATTTTTAATATGGAAGGTGTCAATAAATTTAACCTACATAAACAAAGCTTCATTACATTCTAAAATAATTTTTAAAGTTTTAAATATTTCTCAGACCAAAAAATTTAATAACTCCTGTACTAGAAATTAAAATGTGTATGATTTATTTTAGTGCAAATTAAATTAGTAATGTCACCGCTTCTTAAATAATGACTAGCATTTCACTGAAGGGATGCATCATTGTCATATTTTTACTATTATAAATGTTGCACCATTAATATGTCATTAATATTTGTTCTTATTTTATACAGACAATATTCATTTATATTTTACCAACATATTTACCATTCTTGTGTTCATTCATTACTTACTGCAGTTTTTTACTTTCATCTGGGATGATCCTCCTTTAGATAGAAAAACTCCACTTATCCTAGTGCAAGTCTCTTGTAACAAATTCTTTCAGCATTTATTCTTATTAAAATATTTTCATTTTGCCTTATTTTTCTTTAAGTGTTTGCTTAAATTCTAGTTAGTTAAGATATATGAAAAAATCAGTTTCAGGCACAGAATTTAGTGATTCATCACTTACATATATCTACCAGTGCTGATTGCAACACATGTCCTCCTTAATACCAATCACCCAGTTAGCCCATCCCCTACTCACTTCCCTACATCAACCCCCAGTTTATTCTCTATAGTCAAGTCTCTTATGGTTTGCTTCCCTCTCACTCTTTTTTTTCTTCCCATATGTTTATTTGTTTTGTTTCTTAAATTCCACGTATGAGTGAAATTAAAACATTTTTCTTCATTTTTGAAAGATATATATATATTCATTTATATTTATATATTCATTTATATATTAAAGAATATATAATATATTCACATATATTCATTTTGCTTTAAATTATGTAGAATACAAGTAAA
>NW_027528821.1:104363-105007 GCF_008692635.1 Crocuta crocuta | reverse complement strand
ACTTCTTTAATGTTTGTTTTTGCGTATTTTATCACATTTAAACAAATATTCTTGGCCATTATTTATTTAAATAATTTTCTCACCCTATTCTCTCTATACTTTCCATTTGGAATACGAATTACATGTATGTTAGAAAGTTTAGACATGTCATACATACTCTGTTCTCATTTTTCCATTTTTTTCCCCCAGTGCTTTAGTTTAGATTGTTTTCTATTGACGTATCTTCAAATTGGCTAATATTATCTACTGTTGAACCCCTGTACAAATAGCTTATAATTTCTGATATGATATTTTGCAGTTATAGAATGTACAATTATCTATTTTTTATACATTTTTATTACTTTTGGTAATTATCCGTCTGCTCATCCATTTTGTCTTTTTCTTCAATTTCTGTATATATTCAATAGCCTAGTCTACTATAACAGATTCCATAGATTAGCTAACTTTAGAAAACAAACATTTATTTTTGATAGCTCTGCAGGCTGGGAAATCGAAGATCAAAGATCTGGACAATTCCATTGCTGGTGAGAGGCCATTTCCTGACTTAAAGACAGACATTTTTATGTCTATCTTCACATGGCAGAGAGAGAGAGAGACGTCTGGTCATTTCGCCCCCTATAAGTGCGCAAATACTGTCATGGGGA
>NW_027528821.1:103470-104209 GCF_008692635.1 Crocuta crocuta | reverse complement strand
TCATGGGGCCTACATTCTCATGACTCCATCTAAAACAAATCACTTCCTAAAGGTCTCATCTCCAAATATCTCCACATTTGGTATTGGGGTTTCAACATATGGATTTTGGGGAACACATTCAGCCCATAGCACTTTAATATTATAATGACAAATACTTTGAAGCCCTTTTATGATAACCCCAATATCTGGATACTTTCCGCTATACTACTAATGAATATTTCTTTTTCTTATTAATAATTTTCTTGTATATTTTCATTCTAGTAAATTTTATTATATTTCAGGTATTGTAGATGATACATTGCAGACACTACAGATTGTTATTTTCCTCTAGAGGGTGTTATGTAATATCATGGCAGACAAGTTACCTTGAACCACCTTGATCCCATTGAAACTTGGTTTTAGACCTTATTTAAGATGATTATCTTATCTCTTGGAGAGTGGCCCTTAACCATAAAATAGGGTCGTCTCAGTCTTAACTGAAGTCTATGGTTGTTCATAATACCCTAGTATTGCCTAAACTCAAAACTCTACCTTCCAAGAATTGTGCAGCTTCTGAAATATCTCCCTAGCATTGCAGCAAAGCAGCTGTTTTCTGATAGACCTACCATACCAGAGTCTTACTCTGAAAATGCAATGCCTAAAAATTGGCTAAAGAAGAAAGGGGAATTTTATTCATATTTCCATAGCTCTTTCTTTGTGGCTTTTTTCTTTCTTGGAATCCCCTCTTCCCCTAAATCCA
>NW_027528821.1:100929-103319 GCF_008692635.1 Crocuta crocuta | reverse complement strand
AGGGTAATTCTGATACCAGTGATCACCATAGCATGTTCTCTTACTGTACCTTCTTACTTCCTATTTCTTTCTTTAAGATTCCTTTAATTATTTTTCAGTGAAGGGATGTGAGTAGGAAATTTCTGCAATATTTTCCTCAAAATATTCTTATTTTGTCCTCCTTCTTAAGTTAAATAATTCTAACTTAACACATCATTTTGTTAGAATTTAAGATATTTGATTATCTTCTGGTATATTGTTTGGATGATAAGACTGCTATTACTCTGTCATTTATCTGTAGATCTTTCCTTTTTTTCCTTTGATTCCTTTTTTAAGTTCATTTTTTAATTTACATCAAAATTTATTAGCATATAATTCTATAATGATTTCAGGAGTAGATTCCAGTGATTCATCCCTTATGTAAAACACCAAGTGCTCATCCCTACAAGTGTCCACCCCTGACTGCCCCTTATGCATTTAGCCCATTCCTCCACTCACAAGCCCTCCAGCAACCCTCAGTTTCCTCTCTGGATTTAACAGTTTCATGTTTTGTCCCCCTCGTTTTTATATTATTTTTGCCTCACTTTCCTTATGTTCATCTGCTTTGTATCTAAAATTTTTCATATGAGTGAAGTCTGTTCTTCACAGAGCTATAACAAAAAATCATATAATGTGTATGGATTCAGAAAAGGCTCCAAATAGCCAAAGCAATCTAGAAAACCAAAACCAAAGCAGGAGGCATTATAATCTTAGACCTAAGCTGTATTACAAAGCAGTAATCACAAAGACAGTATGCTACTGGCACAAAAACATACACTCGGATCAATGGAACACAATAGAGAATGCAGAAATGGACCCACAAATGTATGGCCAACTAATCTTTGACAAAGCAGGAAAGAATATCCAATGGAAAAAAGACAGTCTTTTTAACAAATAGTTCTGGGAAAACTGGACAGTGGCATGCAGAAAAATGAACCTGGATCACTTTCTTACACCATACACAAAAATAAACTCAAAATGGATGAAAGACCTAAACATAAGACAGGAAGCCATCAAAGTCCTAGAGGAGAAAGCAGGCAAAAATCTCTTTGACCTTGGTTGCAGCAATTTCTTACTCAACACATCTCTAGAGGCAAGGGAAACAAAACAAAAATGATCTATTGGGATCTCATCAAAATACAAATCTGTAGAGCGAAGGAAACAATCAGCAAAACCAAAAGGTAACTGACAAAATGGGAGAAGATATTTGTAAATGGCATATCTGGTAAAGGGTTAGTATCCAAAATCTGTAAAGAACTTATTAAACTCAACACCCAAAAAACAAGTAATCTAGTGAAGAAATGGGCAAAAGACATGAATAAACACTTCTCCAAAGAAGACATCAAGAGAGCTAACAGGCACAAGAAAAAATGCTCAATGTCCCTCATCATTAGGGAAATACAAATTAAAACCATGATGAGATACCATCTTATATCAGTCAGAATGGCTAAAATTAACAACTCAGGCAACAACAGATGTTGGCGAGGATGCAGAGACAGAGTATTTCCTTTGCACTGCTTGTGGGAATGCAAAACGGTGCAGCCATTCTGGAAAACAGGACAGATGTTACTCAAAAAATTAAAAATAGGGGCGCCTGGGTGGCTCAGTCGGTTAAGTGTCCGACTTCGGCTCAGGTCATGATCTCAGAGTTCGTGGGTTCGAGCCCCGTGTCGGGCTCTGTGCTGACAGCTCAGAGCCTGGAGCTTGTTTCGGATTCTGTGTCTTCCTCTCTCTCTGACTCTTCCCTGCTCATGTTGTGTCTCTCTCAGAAATAAATAAAACATTAAAAAAGAAACAAAAAAAAATCTTAAAAAAAAAAAAAAGCTCTCAACAACAACAACAAAAGTTCCAAGACTATATAGCTTTACTGGTGAACTCTACCTAACATTTATAAAAGAACTAACTGATCTCAAATTTTCCAGAAACAGAAAAGAGGGACACACTTTCAAACTCATTTTAGAAAGCCAGCAATACTTGATACCAAAGGCAGAGGAGAAAACTACAAGAAAATCACAGGCCATTATCAGTGCTGAAAATAGATGTAAATATCTTCAAAAAATTAACAAACTGAACTCAGCAACAAACTAAAAATTATCATATGCAATGATCAAATAGAATTTATTCCAAGCATACAAAGATGGTTCAACACATGTATATCAATAATCATGATATACCACATTAACAAAATGAAACATAAAAATCATCTGGTAGTCTCAACAGATGCAGATAAAGCATCTAAAAGATTTTATATTCCTTCATGATAAAAATTCTGAAAAAATAGATATAGAAGGAAAGTATCTTAAACATAATAAAGGCCATAAGTAACAAACCAAAGCTAAGATAATAATAAACTGAAAAGCTAAAAGATTTAC
>NW_027528821.1:100276-100852 GCF_008692635.1 Crocuta crocuta | reverse complement strand
GATAAAGATAAGAAGCATCCAAATTGGAAAGTAAGAAATGCAAAGTTTTCTCTTCAAATAACATGATCATATATATGGAGAATCCTGAATACCAAGAAACTGTTAGAATAAACGAGTTCAGCTTAACACAAAATAAATTGAATTTCTATACACCAACAATGAACTATTTGAAAAAGAAATTAAGAAAATAATCCTGTGTACAATAGCAACAAAACCAATAATATACTTAAGAATAATTTAACCAAGGATGTGAAAGATCTGTACATTGAAGACTATAACACATTGATGAAAGAAATGGAAGAAAACACAAATAAATGGAAAAAATATCCTATGTTCTTGGATTGGAGAATTATTATTATTCAAATCTCCACATTACACAAATGATACACAGATTCAATGCAATACCTATTAAAATTCCAATGGCACTTTAAAAACTAAAGTGTATTTCACATACAATGTTATGTAAAATTCAGGTGATCAACACTAATTTAAAAAAATCCCTTACATTTTTTTATATTCTAATTTATTTTTTAATATTTTACTGTCAAGTTGGTTTCCATATGACACCCAGTGCTC
>NW_027528821.1:91230-100110 GCF_008692635.1 Crocuta crocuta | reverse complement strand
CGGGTTTTTTGTGGTTCCATCCAAATTTTAGGATAGTTTGTTCCGGTTTTTAGAAGAATGCTTGTGCAATTTTGATTGGGATTGCATTAAATGTGTAGATTGCTTTGGGTAGTAATGACATTTTAACTATATTTATTCTACCAACCAATGAGAATGTAATGTTTTTCCATTTCTTTGTGTCTTTTTCAATTCCCTTCATAAATTTCTATAGTTTTCATTATACAGATCTCCTATATCTTTGGTTAGGTTTATTCCTAGGTATTTTATGGTTCTTTGTGCAATTGTGAACGGGATCAGTTTCCTTAGTTCTTTTTCTGTTGCTTCATTATTGGTGTATCAAAATGCAACCAATTTCTGTACGTTGATTTTGTATCCTGCAAAATTGCAGAATTCATGGATCAATTCTAGTAGGCTTCTTTGGAGTCTGTCGAGTTTTCTATGTAGAGTATCATGTCGTCTGCGAAACGTGACAGTTTGACTTCTTCTTTTCCAATTCTGATGCCTTTGATTTCCTTTTACTGTCTGATTGCTGATGCTAAGACTTCCAGCACTATGTTAAACAACAGTGGTGAGAGTGTACATCCCTGTCGTGTTCCTGATCTCAGGGGGAAATCTCTCAGCTTATCCCCATTCAGGATAATATTAGCTGAGGGCTTCTCATAGATGGCTTTTATGATGTTTAGGTAAGTTCCTTCTATCCCGATTTTCTCGAGGGTCTTTATTTAGAAGGGATGCTGGTATCTGGTCTAATGTTTTTTCTGCATCTATTGACAGGATCATATGGTTTTTATCTTTTCTGTTGTTGATGTGATGTATCACATTGATTGATTTGCGAATATTGAACCAGCCCTGTCAGCCAGGAATGAATTCCACTTGATCATGGTCGATAATCCTTTTTATGTGCTGTTGGATTCAGTTTGAAAGTATCTTGGTGTGGATTTGTGCATCTGTATTCATCAAGAATATTGGCCTGTAGTTCTCTTTTTTTGCTGGGTCTCTGTCTGGCTTGGGAATCAAAGTGATGCTGGCTTCGTAAAATGAGTCCAGAAGTTTTCCTTCTATTTCTATTTTTTGGAACAGCTTAAGAAGAATGGGTGTTAATCCTGTTTTAAAAGTCTGGTAGAATTCCTCAGGGAAGCCATCTGGCCCAGCGCTCTTGTTTGTTGGGACATTTTTGATAACGAATTCAGTTTCTTCTCTAGTTATGGGTCTGATCAGATTTTCTATCTCTTTCATGTGCATTTTGGTAGTGAGTGTGTGTTTAGGAATTTGTCCATTACTTCCAAGTTGTCTAGTTTGTTGGCATATAATTTTTCATAGTATTACATGATAAATGTTTTTATTTCTGAGGGGTTGGTTGTAATAAGTCCTTTTTCATTTATGATTTTGTCTATTTGAGTACTCTCTATTTTCTTTTTGAGAAGCCTGGTTTGAGGTTTGTCAATTTTGTTTATTTTTTCAAAAAACGAACTCTTGATTTTGTTGATCTGTTCAACTGTTTTTTTTTTTTTTGGATTCTATATTGCTTATTTCTGCCCTGATTTTTATTATTTCTCTTCTCCTACTGGGTTGGGGGTGCTCTTTTTTTCTCCCTCTAGTTCCTTTAGGTGCGCTGTTAGATTTTCCACTTGCTCTTTTTCTAATCTTGAAATAAGCTTGGAGTGCAATGTATTTTTCTCTTAGGACTGCCTTTGCCACATCCCATAGAGTTTGAATTTTTGTATTTTCGTTTACATTTGTTTCCATATATTTTTTAAATTTCTTCTCATATTGCCTGATTGGCCCATTGGCACTTTACTAGGATTTTCTTTACCCTCCATGTTTTTGTAGGTTTTCCAGACTTCTTCCTGTGATTGATTTCAAGTCTCATAGCATTGTGATCTGAAAATGTGTATGGTATGATCTCAATTATTTTATATTTATTGAGGCCTGTTTTATGTCCCAGTATGTGATCTATCTTGGAGAATGTGCCTAGCGCACTTGAGAAGAAAGTGAATTTCATGGCGTCAGGATGTAGAATTCTAAATCAATCTGTCAAATCCATCTGGTCCAATGTGTCGTTCAAGTCCATTGTTTCTTTCGTGATTTTCTGTCTACCTGCTCTATCCATTGCTGTAAGCAGAGTATTAAAGTACCCTGCTATTAGCACATTCTTATCTATAAGCTTGTTTCTGTTTTTGATTAATAGTTTTATGTATTTAGGTGCTTCCGTATTTGGTGTGTGGACATTTATAATTTTTAGTTCTTCCTTATGGATAGACCCTGTAATTATTATATAATGCCCTACTCCAACCCTTGCTACTGTCTTTAGAGTACAGTTTGTTTTATATAAGTATAGCTACTCCAACTTTCTTTTGACTTCCAGTAGAATGATATATATTTCTCCATCCCCTTACTTTTAATCTGACGGTATCTTCCAGTCTAAAATGAGTTTCTTGTAGACAGCATATAGATGGATTTTTTTTAAATCTATTCTGCTACCCTATGTCTTTTGATTGGCGCATTCAGCCCATTTACATTCAGTGTTATTATTGAATTATAGGGGTTTAGAGTCATTGTGTCCTTTGTGGGATTTATGCTTGTGGTGGTGTCTCTAGTATCTTGCGTTCCTTGCAACATTTCCCTCAGAGAGTCCCCCTTAGGATTTCTTGTAGGGCTGGTTTTGTGGTGATAAATTCTTTCAGTTTTTGTTTATTTGGAAAAACTTTGATCTCTCCTTCTATTCTGAATGACAAGCTTGCTGGAAAGAGGATTCTTGGCTGCATATTTTTTCTGTTCAATTCATTGAAGATTTCTTGCCATTCCTTTCTGGCCTGCCAAGTTTCATTAGATAGGTCTGTCACCACTCTGATAGGTTTCTCTTTGTACGTTAGGGCCCTTTTCTCCCTAGCTGCTTTCAGAATTCTCTCTTTGTCCTTATATTTTGCCAGTTTCACTATGACATGTCATGCAGAAGATCAATTCAAGTTATGTCTGACGGGAGTTCTCTGTGCCTCTTGAATTTCAACGTCTACTTCCCTTCCCAGGTTGGGGAAGTTCTCTGCTGTTATTCGTTCCAGGACTTCTTCAGCACCTTTCCCTCTCTCTTCCTCTTTGGAATTCCTATGATATGGATATTGTTCCGTTTGATTGTTTCACTGAGCTGTGCAACTCTTCTTTCATGTTCTTGGATCAGTTTATCTCTTTTTTTCTCAGCTTCCTCTTTTTCTATAATTGTGTCTTCCAAGTTACTTATTCTCCTTTCTGCCTCTTCATCGTGCATTGAACAACTCCATTTTATTATGTATCTCATTTATAATATTTTTTGATTCATCACAACTATTTTTATGCTCCATAGTCTTTGTAGCAATACTTTCTCTGTTGTCTTCCATGCTTTTTTCCAGCCCAGCGATTAAGTTTCTGACTATTGTTCTAAATTCTTGTTCAGTTATGTTGCTTATATCTGTTTTGAGCAGTTCTTAACTGTCATTTCTTTCTGGAATTTCTTTGGAGGAGAGTTCTTCCGCTTTGTCATTTGGGTCAGCTTTCTATCTCTTGTTAATTGTAAAAGCTTGTTATGCACTATGCCCCTGCGTGTTTGGCTGTATTAAAGAGGGCTCTTTGACTGTCCAGAGCTTGTTCTTTCAGGATGTGTTCTTTGAATGGTGTTTCTTGGTTTCTCTTTTTGAGACTTTCGTTACTTTGTTTCCCTACTCGTAGTGGTATTTGGGACTCTCCACCATGTGTAGTTTGGCTTTTTTCTTTAGGTAGCCTTGAAAAAGAAAACAGATAACCACACAGGGTACCAAGGTACACAAACACACAGACAAATCCAATAAACATGCAAATTATGAGGTTTCTTTCCCAGTGCATTCTGTCTGTTTCTCTTCCCAAACTCCTGTGGCTCATTGTCTTATGACCTCAGGCCTTCTGTGTTTGAGCGATGGGTGCAAGCAAAATGCACGGAGCTCCCTTCTTCTCCGCCATCTTGCCGGCACTCCACATTGGTTGTTAATAGCATGTTGTTTAGCTTCCATGTCTTTGTGCGTTTTTCCCTCAGCTTTTTTCTTATAATTCATTTCATCACATTGTGGTTGGAAAAGATTTTTATATTATTCCAGTCTTCTTAAATTTATTAAGACTTGTTTTGTGACCTACAGTGACCTCTCTTGGACAACGTTCCATGTGCACTTGAAAAGACCTTTTTTCTGGTGTTCTTGGATGAAATATTCTGTATATTCTATATGTACCTGTACTTGGATGAAATATTCTGTATATCAGATGTGAAGTCCATCTGGTCTATTGTGTAGGTCAAATCTACTGTTTCCTTATTGATTTTCTTTTTGGATGTTCTATGCATTGATGTAAATAGTGGTTTAAGTCCCCTACTAATACTGTATTACTAATATTTTATTAATGTCAATTTCTTCCTGAATGTCTGTCAACATTTGCTGTATGTATTTAGGTGGCTCTAGGTGGGTGCATAGATTTTATAATTATTATATCCTCTTGTTGAATGGATCCTTTGTCATATCTAATGTCCTTCTTTGTTTCTTGTTATAGTTTTTGCTTTGAAGTATATTTTCCGTGATATAATATTGCTACCCAACTTTATCTTCACTTCCATTTGTATGGAATATCTTTTTTCATTTCCTTACTTTAATTCTGTAAGAATATTTAGGTTTGGAGTGAATCTCATTGGCATCATATAGGTGGATCTTGCGTTTTTCATCCGTTCAGTCGCCCTGTCTTTTGATTGAAATATTTCATCCATTTCCATGTAATTACTGATACATATGCACTAAACGACATTTTCTTAACTGTGTTCTGGATATTTTCATAGTTCTCATATGTTCCTTTATTCTCTTGCCTCTTTTCCTTAAAGTTTGATGATTGTCTTAAATGTTATGCTGGGATTATTTTGTATATATTTGTGTATCTATTATATGGTTTTGGTTTGTGGTTCCTATGAGCTTCCTACATAAATTTTTATTTGTAGAACAGTAAGCAAATGGATGCTTAAGTTTGGTCACATTTTGAAAAAAAAAACCTTCATTTTTACCTCTCCATATTTTATCCATATGATGTCATATTTTGCACATCTTTATTTTATGAGTCACTTAATTAATTTTATAAATACAATGATTTCACTGCTTTTATCTTTAAACTTCATTTTAGCTCTTTGTATGTTTATTTATTTATTTTGAGAGAGATATAGTGTGTGAGTAGGGGAGGGCCAGAGAAGGAGAGAGAAAATCCCAATTAGGCTTCATGCTTTCAGCACAGAACCCAGCAGAGGACTTGATATCAAGAACCATGAGGTCATGACCTGAGACATAATCAAAGGTCAGATGTTTAACTGACTGAGTCACCGAGGCACCCCATAAACTTCATATTAGCTTTATAAGGGATTGATCTACTGACTTTCCTGCATGTTTGCTTTTATTTGTGCAATTTTTCCCTTTCATAAGTTTCTTCTAATTTGATCTTTCCTTTTCTTTTTAAAGAAGTCCCTTTAACATTTCTGGAAAGGATAGTTTAGTGGTGATGAATTCCTTTAACTTTTGTCTGGGAAAATATTTCAATTCTGTATGATAATCTTTCTGAGTAGAGTATTCTTGGTTGTAACTTTTTTTCATTTTAGTACTTTGAATATATCATGCCACTCCCCTCTGGCCTGCAAAGTTCTTGGGGAAAAATCAAGTTCTAGCCTCAAAGGATTCCCCTTATATATAATTATATTTTCTTCTCCTTTGCTGCTTTTAAAATTTTGTCTTTAAGTTTAATCTTTGACATTTTACTTATTTTGTGTCTTGATGCATACCTCTTTTGATTCATCTTGTTTGGAATTCTCTGGACTTTCTGAATCTGGATGTTTCTTTTCACACATTAAGGAAGTTTTCAGCTATTATTTCTTCTTAAGAGGTTTTTGACCCTTTCTGCCTCTTATCTAATTCTGGAACCCCTATAATGCAAATGTTAGTATTCTTGACATTGTTCTAGGGGTTTGTTAACCCATTCTTATTTTAAAATTCTTTTTCTTTTTGCTGTTCAACTTGGGTTTCCTTGTCTTGTCTTTGATGTAGTTAATCTGTTCTAAATTCTGTAATCTTCTGTTGATTCTCTCTAGTGTACTTTTCATGTCAGTTGTTTTATTCTTCAACTTTAATTGGTTTTCAATTTTCTGTCTTTTTGTTGAAGTTCTCATTGAGTTCATCCACTTTTTTCTCATGTTCAGTGAGCATTTTTATGATCATTATTTTGAACTCTTTATCAGGCAAGTTGCTTATCTGTTTCATTTAATTCTTTTTTTGAGATTGTTATTTTGTTCTTTCATTTAAAGTATGTCACTCTGTTCCTCATTTTGTTTGAGTTTCTGAATTTGTTTTTATCAAACACTAGAACAGCCATTTCTTCTACACTTGAGGAAATAGACTTCCTCTCTGTAGACTGGATGTTCTTGGTAGATTTGTCGGGGTGTCTGGAGCTCTGGCATATGTTAGTTGGGATTTCTGGGATTCCCTGTTATGAGGCTGCCCTGTTGGGATGGCAGGAGCAAAGGAGGCTTGGGCCAGGAGGTCTCAGGGTGCTCTGGGCAGAAGAGGAGGCCCAATGGGCAACCAGAGATGATGTAAGTGTGGGCTTGGAGGTCCTAAGCACTTCCTAGAGCCTTCTGAGCCCTGGAAAGTCATAAAGCTGATATGAATACGTGTCTAGAATATTATGAGATGCATTATAACTGTGTTGCCTTGAAAAAATGACTGGAGCTCTACTGGTTGCTGTCCAGGGGCATCCTGGTGTGTTCTATCCTGGGATTAGATTGGTGGGATTGAACAGCTGAACTTGGTGGGCATTGTGGAGGAGCTTTATGGAGAGATGGCTAGGGATGGTTTGAGCTAGGGGCCCATGCATACTGAAGCAGGCTATCTAGAGCATCCAGACCCTGCTTTCATCTGCATTATCTAGTTGGAGGAGCAAAATAAACTGGCACTTGCCAGTCCCTCTGAGCTCTCAGAGAGTTTCAGAAACCCTCCCACTATTTGACAGAGCTCTAGAGCTGTGTTTCTTTAGTCTACGTCCTCTTTAAATTTAAGATTATTCTTGTGCCTAAGGGATTTTGAAACTAGTGTGGGATAAAGGTCTAGGGAAACCTAAGGTGATGGGCAGGCTAGTACACTGGGATCCTGCTCCCATCTGCACTGTCAAGTTGGAAGTGCACTGTAAACAGTAGCGCACTCCAGCCCATCTGACACTTCAGAGAGTTCCAGGAGGCTTCTGATATTTGGTAGATGGGTAGATCCTTTATATTCTTGGTTGCCTGTTAAACTGCAGCTTTTTTTTTCTATGCTCATGGAAGACGAATTTGCTCCTGATTCTTTAGTACTATCTCTCCCTACTGAAGTTGAGAGTATGGGATGGGGTTTCTACCATTACCATGTCTACACCTCTCCTGCTATTCTCTATGTGATACCTCTAATCTTTGTTGTGCTGAAGATGCCCCATCAGTCCTTAATTCTTCAGGGAGGAATTCTTCTATATGTAGGCATGAATTCCGTGTGTCTATCAAGGAGGTGAGTTAAAGCTCTTCCTGAACTTAATCATCTTGGATCCTCCTTCTGTTTTTTTGTTTGTTTGTTTGTTTCAGCCTAATAAATAACAAGTACACAAACCTACACCTGACATTATACTTAATGGCAAGAAAGTATATGCTTTCCCCTTAATATCAGGAATAAGGCAAGGATGTCTTCTCTTACTACTCTTATATATCTTTGTACTAAAATTCTTAATTAAGACAATAAGATAAAAATGAAATAAAGGTATACAGTTTGAGAATGAAGAAATAAAACTTTGTTTGCAGATGACATTATTGTCTATGTAGAAAAAACAATTTACAAAACTATTTGAATTAACAAGAAATTATACCAATGTTATAGGACACAATGTGAATACACAAAAGACAATTATTTTACTATACACCAGCAATGAGTGAGTGCAATTTGAAATTTAAAAGGCAACACCATTTACATTAACACCAAAAAAAATCAATATTTAGGTATAAATCTAACAAAAATATATAAGATCTATATGAGTAAAGCCACAAAGTGAAGATGAAAGAAATCAAAGACGATATAAATGGTTAAGATACTCCATGTTCAAGGATAGGACACAATATTGTTAAGATGTTAGTTATTTCCCACTTGATCTGTATATAATATAATATCAATAAAATATCAGAAAAGTATATTATGGATAAAAACAAAATGACTCTAAAGATTATAATAAAAGGCAAAAAAAAAAGGTTCAAGAGTAGCCAACACAGTATTGAAAAAGAACAAAGTAAAAAAAACTAATGCAATGATTAATATGGAGCTACAGTAATCAAGATTGTATAGTATAAGTTAAATAACAGACAGATCAATAGGATAGAAAAGAGCCCAGAAATAGGTCCACACAAACATACTAAACTGATCTTTGACAAAGTAACTTAGCAGATCAATGGAGAATATATAGTATTTTCAACAAATGATGCTAAAGTAACTGGACATCCACATGGCAAAAAAAAATCTAGATACTGACCTACAGGTTCCACAAAAACTACCTCAAAATGGATCATGATCTAAATGTAAAATGCCAAACAATAAAAGTTTTAAAGTAAATAGAAGAGGGGCACTTGGGTGCCAACTCAGTTGGTTAGGCTCAGGTCAATATGTCACAGTTCATGGGTTTGAGCCCCATGTCGAGCTCTGTGCTGACAGCATGTAGCCTGCTTGTGATTCTGTCTCTCCCTCTATTTCTACCTCTCCTCTGATCTCTCACCTTCTCTCTCAAAATAAATAAACTTAAAAAAAGATAAAGTAGAAGAAAACCTCTGTGACTTTACATTTGTCAATAAGTTTATAG
>NW_027528821.1:90484-90912 GCF_008692635.1 Crocuta crocuta | reverse complement strand
AGGTAAACACCAAATGCAGTAGTGAAATTTTGAAAAAAATTGAAAATTATACTTCATTAAGATTTAAAGCATCTGCTATACAATAGACAGAAATAAGAGAATGCAAAGCGATGCCATAGGCTGGAATAAAGAATTTACAAAACACATATGTGATAAAGAACTCAAACCTCTACAATAAAGTTCTAGATGTTAAAATGGCAGAGTAGGATGGAGATCCTGTGCTTGTCTCGTCCCTGAAATGCACCTAGATCAGCACCAAACCATTTTGAACATCTAGGAAATTGACCCAATAATTTTCATAACTGGAGCCACAGAACTCAGCAGGTATGTGGTGCAAAGAGGTGAACTGGGGGAGAGAAAAACCATGCAGGGTAGGGAGCTCTTTTTGCAGAGAAAGGACAGAGAAAAGTGGGAGAGTGAAGCATATT
>NW_027528821.1:84611-90186 GCF_008692635.1 Crocuta crocuta | reverse complement strand
ATTGGGGTCATGCAAAAAAATCACTCCCCCAAAAGTAGCTGGAAAGAAGGAGAAAGAGTGCAAGCACTCACAGAGGACTGAATAAGAGATCTGTTCCCAAAAATCATTGACAGAGAGAAAGGAGAAGTTTTCAATACCACTAGTATTCTATAAACAGTGGAGTGCAGAGTCTGAAGGTCTGGATCTCATTGCCTGGTGGTGCTCTGGTGAAGAAGCAGGGCGAATCCATCGGAGCAGCCATCAGGATCTGAGGAGTTTCTATTCCACATGGAAAGAATCAGTTCCCGGGCTTGGAGTGCATTTGGTAGATGCCATATGGCCTCCCCACAGACAAAAGTCCCAGCAGACTCCAGACAGCAACCACATTTGCTGCTATTGGTACAAAAACACCAGAGGGTGGTGAAACATGGTGTCGCTGTGTGTTGTGGTTTGCTATAATCTCTGAACCTCTACTGCTGCATGATCACAAGAATATTTTCTGGGGAAAGCCAGTACCTTGCCATTGCTCAGCGAGACCTTGCCCCAGAGAGTAGGCACAGGTCTAAGCAACAGGGGTCTCTGAATTGTGAGGTTTTGAAATACAACCCCATCTGAGATAAAACTCTTGAGGGAGGTGCTGACAGCTTGGACACGGACAGGGCAGAGCTGGGGAGAAGATAAAGGCCTGAGACAAATGAGGGGCGCTTGATCACTGGTCAGTGAGAGTGCCAAGTTTCCGTGACAGACACTAGGGAGCTGGGAGCACATTCGCATGGTGCACACACACTGATCCATCCCAGTAAGCTAAGCAGCACTACCAAGTGGAGAACAGAGCCACTATACCAAACCCCGCCCAACTGCATCCTCCAAGCACATCCCTTAGAAGACCAACAAAAGTCATTCAACCTGCTTAGAGTATGGACTATAGAGGGCTTCATAGTTTTAGTTCTAAGTGAAACTGGACGTAACTGCATTTATGTTTCATTCTGTTTGCTGGTTGATTTGTTTGTTTTCTGTACTTCTGTTTTGCTTAAACTNTTCGATACAAAAAAAAATTTTATTTTTTAGTATGTTTTTTATTTTAAGTTATTAATTCTACTTTATGTTATTTTTTCATTTTATTCTATTTTATTATATAAATTTTGTAATTCTTAATATTTTCTTAATTCTTTTATTTTTCTCCCANGTCTGATCTAGAATTTAGAACCACAATAATAATACTAGATTGAAATACTAGGTTGAAAAGGCATAGAATTTCTTTCTACAGAGCCATAAGAAGTAAAATCTAGTCAAGACAAAATTAAAAATGCTATAACCAAAATGTAATTGCAAATTGATGCCAAGACAGCAAGGGTGAACGAAGCAGAACAGTGAATCTATGATAAAGTGATAAAATTATGAATAAAAAAGTATAATAAAAGAATGGGAAAAAGACAGAAGTTCATGATACAAGACTTAGAGAACTCAGTGATTTATTAAAAAGGAATAACATCTGAATCATAGGAGTCCCAGAATATGAAGTGAGAGAAAAAGAGGTAGGTTTATTTGAGCAAATTATAGTGGAAACTTTCCTAATCTTGGAAAAACACAGACATCAAAATCCAAGAAACACAGATAACTCCCATTAGATTCAACAACAATAACAACCATCACCAAGGCATATAGTAGTCAAATTCACAAAACACACAATGAAAGAATTATGAACGCAGAAAGGGGAAAAAAGTCCTTAACTTATAAGGGAAAATGGATAAGGTTCGCAGTACACCTACCCACAGAAACTTGGCAGGGGAGAAAGGAGTGGCAGGATTTATTCAATGTGCTGAATTGGAAAAAAATATGCAGCCAAAAATGTTTTAAATTTTTTTTAACATTTAGTCATTATTGAGAGACAGAGAGAGACAGAGCATGAGCAGGGAAGAGCAGAGAAATCTGAATCTGAGAAACACAGAATCTGAAGCGGACTCCAGGCTCTGATCTGTCAGCACACAGCCTGATGTGGGGTTGAATTCACTGAATGTGAGATCATGACCTGAGCTGAAGTTGGACACTTAACCAACTGAGCCACCCATGTGTCCCATCCAAGAATTCTTTATCCAGCAAGGCTATCATTCAAAATAGGAGAGGTAAGGATTTCCTAGACAAACAAAACCTAAAGGAGTGTGTGACCACTAAATCAACCTTGTGTTAATAACTCTAAGCCTGGAGTCTGTTTCAGATTGTGTCTCCCTCCCTCTCTGCCCCTTCCCCGCTTGAACCGTTTATCTATCTATCTTCCTCAAAAATAAACATTAATCCATTCATCAGTTGATGGATCAAGAAGACGTGGTTTATCTATACAATGGAATACTACATGGCAATGAGAAAGAATGAAATCCATCCATGTGTATAGCAACATGGTTGGAACTTGAGGATGTTATANGCAGAAATATATACAATAAGAAGAGAATATTCTTATTCTCTGAATATTCCTGAAACAGGAAGAAATATAAAATTAGACCCATAACCAGTAAAGGTATTGAATCAGTAATTAAAAATCTCCCAACAAACAAGAGTCCAGACCAATGGCTTTCCAGGGGAATTCTACCAAACATTTGAAGAGGAGTTAACACCCATTCTTTTGAAGCTGTTCCAAAAAAATAGAAATGGAAGGAAAAGTTGAAAATTCACTCTATGAGGTCAGCATTACTTTGATTCCAAAACCAGACAAAGACCCCACTAAAAGGAGAAATACAGACTAATTTCGCTAATGAACATGTATGCAAGAATTCTCAACAAGATACTAGTCAAACAACAATATAGTATAAGAATTATTCACCAGTCAAGTGAGATTCATTTATGGGATGCCGGGCTGGTTCAATATCTGCAAAACAATCACTATGATACATCACATTAATAAAAGAAAGACTAAGAAACACATGGTCCTCTCAATAGATACAGAAAAAAAAAGACAAAATACAACATCTTTTCTTTTTTATTTATTTATTTCTGAGAAAGAGAGAGAGACAGCATGAGCACGGCAGGGTCAGAGAGATNCATTTGACAAAATACAGAATCCTTTCTTGATAAAAACCCTCAAGAAAGTAGGAATAGGAAGATCATAACAGCCATATACAAAAGAACCACCACTAATATCATTCTCAACAGAAAAAAAACTGAGAGCTTTCCCCACTAAGGTCAGGAACACGACAAGGATGTCCACTCTGAACACCATTATTCAACACAGTGTTGGAAGTTCTACAGCAATCATACAATGCAAAGAAATAAAAGGCATCCAAATTGGCAAGCAGGAAGTCAAACTTTCACTCTTTGCAGATGCCATGATATTCTAAATGGAAATCCCAAAGATTCCACCAAAAAACCTGCTAGAACTGATCCATGAATTCAGCAAAGTTGCAGGATATAAAATCAACATATATAAATCAGTTGCATTTCTATACACCAATAATGAAGCAGCAGAAAGAGATACTGAGGAATCAATAACATTTACAATTGCACCAAAAACCATAAAATTCCTAGGAATAAACCTCACCAAAGAGGTGAAAAATCTATACAATGAAAACTATAGAAAGATTACGAAAGAAATTGAAAAGGAAAAAAATAGAGATTTCCATGCCCATGGATTGGAAGAACAAATATTGTTATGTTTATACATCCAAAGCAATATACATATTCAAAATAATTCCGATTAAAATAACGTGAGCATTCTTCACAGAGCTAGAACAAACAATCCTATCCTAAAATTTGTATGGAACCACAAAAGACCCCTAATAGCCACAGTAATAATGAAGAAGAAAACCAAAACGGGGGCATCAACATTCCAGACCTTAGCCTTTACTACAAAGTTGTAGTCTTCAAGACCGTATGGTATTGGCACAAAAAACAGACACATAGACCAATGGAATAGAATAGAGGACCAAGAAATGGACCCACGAATATATGGCCAACTAGTCTTTGACAAAGCAGGAGAGACTATCCAATGGAAAAAAGATATTCTCTTCAGCAAATAGTGTTGGGAAAATGGGACGGGGACGTGCAGCAGAATGAAATACATCCTTACACCATACACAAAAATAAATTCAAAATGGTTTAAAGACCTAAATGTGAGAGAGGAAGCCATCAAAATCCTAGAGGCAAAAACAGGCAACAACCTCTTTGACCTCGGCCACAGCAACTTCTTACATGACAAGTCTCCAGAGGCAAGATAAATACAACCAAAAATGAACTATTGGGATCTCATCAAGAAAAAAGCTTCTGCACAGTAAAGGAAACAATCAGTAAAATTAAAAGGCAATTGAGGGAATGGGAGAATATATTTGCAAATGACATTATCAGATAAAGGTTAGTATCCAAAAAATATAAAGAACTTACCGAACTCAACACCCAAAAAAAAAAANAAAGATGCCGAACGTCACTCATCAGCAGGGAAATATGAATCAAAACCACAATGAGATACCACCTCACACCTGTTAGAATGCCTAAAATTAACAACTCAGACAACAGATATTGGCGAGATGTGGAGAAAGGGAATACTTTTGCACTGTTGGTGGTGGGATTTCTTTTGAAAACTGGAGCAGCCACTCTGGAAAACAGTACAGAAATTCCTCAAATTATTAGAAATAGAATTACCCTGTAAACCAGGATTTTCACTGCTAGATATTTATCCAAAGGATACAGTAGCGCTTATTTGAAGGGGCACATGCACTCCAATGGTTACAGCAGCATTATTGACAATAGCCAAAGTATGGAAATATCTCAAATGTCCATCAACTGATGAATGAATAAAGAATATGTAGTATATACTCGGCGATCAAAATGAATAAAATCTTGCCATTTGCAACAACATGGACAGAATTAGAGTGTATTATATTATGTGAAATACATCAGTTAGAGAAAGACAAATATCATATGATTTCACTCATATGTGGAGTTTAGGATACAAAGCAGATGAACATGAGGGAAGGAAGCAAAAATAATATTAAAACAGAGAGGTAGAGTGGCACCTGGGTGGCTCAGTTGGTTAAGCGTCTGACTTCGGCTCAGGTCATGATCTCACCTTTTGTGGGTTCGAGTCCCACATCGGGCTCTGTTGGTGGAATGCAAACTTTTGCAGCCACTCTGCAAAACAGCATGGAGCTTCCTCAGAAAGTTAAAGATAGAACTACCTTATGACCCAGCAATTGCACTACCAGGTATTTTCCAAAGGATAAAAAATACTGATTCTAAGGAGCACATGCACCCCAATATTTATAGCAGCACTATCAACAATAGCCAAATTATGGAAAAAGCCCAAACAAATGTCCATTGACCAATGAATGGATACAGAAGAGGTGGTATATATATACAATGGAATATTACTTAGCCATCATAAATAATTAAATCTGACATAGGTGGAATACATAGAGTGTATTATGCTAAGTGAAATAAGTCAGAGAAAGAGAAAAAACATGATTTCACTCATATGTGAAATTTAAGAAACAAAAAATATGAATATAAAATGAAAGAGAGGAAAACAAAATAAGGTAAAAATAGAGAGGGAGGCAAACCATAAGAGATTCTTAACTATAGAGAACAGAGTTGCTGGAGGGGAAATTGGTGG
>NW_027528821.1:81194-84592 GCF_008692635.1 Crocuta crocuta | reverse complement strand
ACCTAAATTGAATTTAAATAAAATCTTGGAAGAAAATTAAAAAATTAAAATTAAAAATAATTACAAAGCCAAGAAAGAAATAAATTTTATTTAATATAACATCCAAAAGAATAAGAGAAGTGCACTCTTACATTTATGATCAATTGATTTTCTTTCTTTCTTTCTTTTTTACAAATAGTTTATTGTCAAGTTGGTTTCCTTATAACACCCAGTGCTCATCCCCACAAGTGCCCTCCTCCATGCACATCNCTCATCCCCACAAGTGCCCTCCTCCATGCCCATCTCCCCTTCCCCACCCATCAGCTCTCAGTTTGTTCTCAGCATTCAAGAGTCTCTCATGGTTTGCCTCTCTCCCTCTCCCCCACTATTTCCCCCCTTCTTCTCCCCCATGGTCCTCTGTTAAGTTCCTCCTTATCCTCCTATAAGTGCAAACATGATCAGTTGATTTTCAATAAGAGTACTAAGACAGTTAAACAAAGAAATAATAATCTTTTCAACAAATGGTGCTAGGACAATTGGGTATCCACATGCAAATGAATGAAGTTGGACTCTTACCTCACCCCATACAAAAAATTGACACATAATTTATCATTAATTTAAGAGCTACAACTGTAAAAATATTAGGAAAATATAGGCATAAATATTTATGATCTTCAGTTAGGAAATAGTTTTTAAACTATGAAAAACCACAAACACCAACAAAAACATGAGTAGCAATGGAAAAGAGTAAAAAAAATTGAACTTTATAAAAATTTAAAACCTTCATGGACAAAGAATACTATAAAGAGTGAAAAGAATGCCCAAGGAATGACAGAAAAGTTTTGCAAATCTCTATCTGATAAAAGACTTGTATCCAGAATATATAAAATATACTTATGACTCAATAATGAAAAGACAAATCTATTATAAAATGATTGCTATCAATCATTTCTTCAAGGATGATATAAAAATGGCTAAAAATTCCATTACCATTCACCAACTGGGAAATGTAAATCGAAACCACAATGACATAACACTGCACACCCACAATGAAGGCTGTAATCAAAACATCATATAATAAAAAGTGTCAGGATACGGAGAAACTGAAACTTGCAAGCACTGTTTATGGGAATGCAAAACGGTGCAAATACATTAGAAAATAATCCAACATATTTCTCAAAAAGTTAAACATAATGTTAGCATTTGACCCAGAAATTTCTCTCCTTGGTAATTACCTAAGATAAACAAAATTCTATATCTATGTAAACTTGTACATGAAAGCTCACAGCAGCACTACTCATAAACCAAAGGGTGGAAACAACTCATATGTCTATCAACTGATGAATGGATTAAAAAAATGTAGTTTTCCATAAGGAGAATATTATTTATCAATAAATAGAAATGAATATTTATGCATGACATAACATGAATGAACTTGGAAAACATTATCCTAAGTGAAAACAGCCAGTCACAAAAGACCACATATTATATGATTTAATTTATGTGAAATATGCACAATAGGAAAATCTATAGACACAATATGATTTAGAGGTTACCTACAGCTGAGGTGGGCATGGTGGTGGTAGTGGGAGTGGCTGATAATGAAGATGTGGTATTTTTAGGGGTGGTAAAATTGTCCTAAAATCGATTGAGGTAATAGTTGCATATCTTTCAATATACTAAAAATCACTGAATTTTGCTTGATTTAATTTAGTTTGATAAAATGTATGCTATATAAATTATATTTCAACAAAGTGGTCTTTTAAAGAATGTCTCCTATTAAAAGAATAGTAAAAAATAGTTTATATTTCATGAGNACAAAGCAACCCTAAACAATGCTATTATATTGGAGTAATGACTTAAACCATACTTGGAAATTTGAAAAGTTCTTTCTTGCCTTTCAATACAATGAAAAAAATCAATCTGTTTATTTTAATTGAAGAATAAAATGTGAGGGTTAATGTTGAAACATAATGTGATTTAATCAAGAATGATAAGTTTTGTCATACTGAGATTAAAATGATGATCCCCCCCCAAAGGCACTGAATTAAAATTTTCTCTTCTACCTGTCCCAGACCTTCATCTATGAAAGGTGACTTGAAAGTACACTAAATCAGTGCATAAGTGTAACAAATGCCAAGNTGAATTAAAATTTTCTCTTCTACCTGTCCCAGACCTTCATCTATGAAAGGTGACTTGAAAGTACACTAAATCAGTGCATAAGTGTAACAAATGGCAAGTGTAATTAGCTATTTTTAGGACATAAGTTACAATATATAGGATAATATTCCCTGTAGCAGTTCATTAAATAATAAACAAAAAATCTGGAAACCTACCATGATCACAACTAATTATACAAAGTCATTCATCAATGTCCATAAAGAAAATCTAAATATAAATTCAGAAGTTTTAAAAGTAAGAAAATCAATATTTTCATTTTTGTGACATGACTATTCATTGAAAAAAACACTCTTATATATGAAAAAGACATGTCTTCTGGTATATGTTCTTAGTTAAATGTTCCTATAAAATATTTTTGAAAATAACATGATTATAAGAAAGCTGTATACAACATAGTCAAATATTTTCATGAATATGTAAGGGAAAATTTCCATCTAAAATCAAGACCACAGAAATGTATAAAAAAACAAGATCCACCTATATCCTGCCTACAAGATACATCAGACCTAAAGACACATACAGACAAAAAGTGAAGAAATGGAAAAAGATTTCATGAAAATGGAAGAGAAAAAAAATACCAGGGTAACAATGCTTATATCACACAAAAGAGACATTAAAATCAAGGCTGTAACAAGAGACAAAAAAGATCATTACATAATAATAAAGAAAACAAAACAAGAGGATACAATAATTATAAATATCTACGATGCCAACATCAGAGCACCTAAACGTATAAAGCAAATATTAATGGATATGATGGTAATAAAAGCAGAAATCTTTAACACCCTACTTATATCAATATATAGACCATTCACACACAAAATCAATAAGCAAACATTATCTTTGGATGACATATTAGATCAGATGGACCTAATAGATATATACATAAGATTTTATCAAAAAATTGCAGAACACACATTCTTTTCAAGTGCACATGTGGAAAATTCTCCAACATAAATCACATATTAGGCCATAAAATAAGTCTCAATAAATTTTAGAAGATTGAAATAATATAATGCATCTTTTCCAACAACAATAGAATGAAAGTAAAAATGCATCATAAGCAAAAAGGTTAGGAAAAACACAAACAAATGGAGGCTAAACAACATGCTACTTAACAACCAATGGGTTAATTAAAAAAAAACATAGAAAAATAAATTTGCAGGGAAACAAATAAAAACGAAAACACAATGGTCCAAAATCTTTGAAACCCAGCAAAAGAATTTCTAATAGAAAAA
>NW_027528821.1:78901-81156 GCF_008692635.1 Crocuta crocuta | reverse complement strand
AGCAGTTGCGGGGGGGGGGGAAGGGGACAAAGCCCAAGGTTAGTAGAAGAAAAGAAATAATAAAGATGAGAACAGAAACAAATTAAATAGCAACAAAACAAACAAAAAAGTAATTGAAAAGTTCAATGTAACCAAAAACTAGTTCTCTGGAAAAAAGAAAATTGATAAACCTTTAGCCAGACTCTTCAGAAGAAAAGAGAAAGGAACCAAATAAATAAAATAAGGAGTGAAAGAGTAACAAACAACATCATATAAATACAAATGTTAATAATGGATTATTAAAAATTACATTCCAACAAATTGGTCAACATAGAGAAAAATGAATGAATTCCTAAAAACATATAATCTTCCAAAACTGAATCAGGAAGAAATAGAAAATAGAACAGAGCAATTACTACTAATGAAAGTGAATCAGTAATCAAAAAAATACCAAAAAATAAAACTTCAAGACCACTTCTATTCACAGGTGAATTTTATCAAACATTTAAGAAGAGTTAATACCTATTATCCTCGAATGACAACAAAAAAATATAAGAGGAAGGCAAGCTTCCAAATGCCTTCTGAGACCAGCACTACGCTGGTACCAAAATGAGACAAAGACACCAAAAGAAACAAACAAACAAACAAATAACAACAAAACCCCCACTATAGGTCAATATCCCTGATGAATATAATAAAAACATAAATCTAAAAATCTTTAACAAAATAGCAAACCCCATATAAAATGTTAAAAGGATCCTTTATTCCAGGGATGCAAGAATGGTTCAATATTCACAAATATTCATGAAAGAACCACATTAAAAATTTAAGGATAAAAATCATATGATCATCTTAATGAAGTAAAAGCATTTGACAAATACAACATCTGTTCATGTTAAAAACTCTTAATAAAATCGGAAAACATATTAGCATAATAAAGGCCATCTATGAAAAACCCACAGATGACATCATACTCAATAGTGAAAAGCAGAGAGCTTTTTCTATATCAGGAACACAACAAAGATGTCCACTCTGGCCTCCTTTATTCAACATAGTACTGGAAGTCTAGCCACGGCAATATGACAAAGAAAGAAGAAATAAGAGGCATACATTTTGGCAACGAAGTCAAACTGTCACTATTTGCAGATAACATGATACATATAAACCCAAAAGACTCCACCAAAAAACTTCCAGAAGTAATACATGAATTCTGAGAAGTTGCAGGATACAAAAATAATACCCAGAAATCAGTAGTATTTCTATACACAAATAACAAATAGCAGAAAGAAAAATTTAAAAAGAAATCACAATTTACAATTGCACCAGAGGAATAAAATACCTAGGAATAAACTTAATCAAAGAGGTGAGAGACCTGTACTCTGAAAACTAAAAAACATTGATGGCAGAAACTGAAGACCACACAGGCAAATGGAAAGATATCCAATGCTCATGGACTGGAATAATAAATATTGTTAATGTGTCTGTATTACCCAAATCAACCTACAGATTCAATCCCTGTCAAAATACCAGCAGCATTTTTCACAAAACTAGAATAAATACTACTAAAATTTGTATGGAACCAAAAAGGATCCCAAATAACCAAGGCAAACATAAGAAAGAAGAACAAAGCTGGAGGTATCAAATTCCAGATTTCAAGATATATTACAAAGATGTAGCAAAATAGTATGGTATTGTAACAAAAACAGATACATAGATCGGTGGACAGGCTAGAGAGTCCAGAAATAAACTCCCACTTATATGGCCAATTAATTTATGGCAAAGGAGGCAAGAATATAGAATGGGGAAAAACAGTCTCTTTTATAATTGATGCTGGGAAAACCAAACAGCTACATGCAAACAAATGAAACTAGACCACTTATAACACCATACAAAACAAAACAAAGCAAAACAAAAACAAAAAAAAACCCTCAAAATATATAAAAGAGCTAAATGTAAGACCAGAAACCATAAAAATCCTAAAAGACAACACGGGCAATAATTTCTCTGACATCATCCATAGCAACACTTTTCTACATATCTCCTAAGTTAAGGGAAAAAAACAAAAAACAAAAATAAGCTATTGGACTAAATCAAAATAAAGTTTTTGCACAGTGAAGGAAACCATCAACAACAACAAAAAAAGGTAACCTAACTGAATGAGAGAAGATGTTTGCAAATGATATGTCTGGTAAGGAGTTAATATCCAAAATACATAAAAATGCATACAATTCAATTTCAAAAACAAACAAAACAAGTAATCAAATTAAAATATTGGC
>NW_027528821.1:65661-78616 GCF_008692635.1 Crocuta crocuta | reverse complement strand
AATCCAATTAAAAATGGGCAGACGAACTGAATAGACATTTTTCCAAAAAAACATACAGATGCCCGACATTCACATGAAAAGATGCTCAACATCACTAATCATTAGGAAAATGCAAATCAAAACCACATGGCATACTACCTTAAGCATATTTGAATGGCTAAAATAAAAAAGACAAGAAATAACAAGTGTTGGCAAGGATGTGGAGAAAACAGAACTGTTGAATAATGGTGGTAGGAATGTAAATTGGTACATCCACTGAGGAAAACAGTATGGAGGTTCCTCAAAAAATTAAAAATAGAAATACCATATGATCCAAGAATTCCACTATTGGGTATTTGTCCAAAGAAAATGAAAACACCAATTTAAAAAGATATATGCACCTCCCCCATGTTTGTTGCAGCAGTAGTTTACAATAGGCACAGTATGGAAGCAGCCCCAAAATACATCAATAGATGAATGTTAAAAGTGGAATATATATATAATAGAATATTGCTCAGCCATAAAAAGGGTAGTATTATGCCCTTTGAGGCAACATGGATGGACTTTGAGTGTATTATTTTAACTGAAATAACTCAGACTGTGAAAGAGAAATACTATATGATTTACTCATATGTGGACTCTAAAACAGAAAACAAAAAACAACAACAGAATCAGATTTATAAATACAGGGACCAAGCTGATGGTTGCCAGAAAAGAGAGGTTGGGGATGGACAAAATAGGTGAAGGAGCTTGAGAGATACAGGCTTCTAGTTATGGAATGAATACGTTATGGGAATAAAATAAACAGCATATGGAATATACTCAATGGTATTGCAATAGCACTGCATGCTGATAAATTGTAGTGACTCTTCTGGTGAGCATATCATAATGTATAGAGTTATTTAATCACTANACATCTTGTGTCAGCTACTCAGATTAATTAGTCAATGCAATAAAATAATATTTAAGTAAATTTTATAAGTCGCATATCATGAAATATAGGTAAATTCAGGGACCAATGTCTTAAATAACATGTACACCCTGATGAGATACTCAGGAGATAATGCCTTAACCTAGAAAATGAACACTGATACTGGGATTTCATGCACTCTGGCAAGCTAGCATGAAATGAAACTTTTTATTGGGGTGTCCTTCATAAGGATAATATAAGGAAGAGTTACATCTAAAATGAAACATGGAGTATTTTGAGGAACACACAAAGAGTTTTATTAAAGTAAAGACTACACGAAGAAAATTTCACAAATCCTAATTGGACTGATGAATGAGATAACCCAAAATGAGAACAAACATATAACCACGACCCAGATCAAGAAAATAGGAAGTAACTTGGAAACCCTGCTTGTATCCTTTCCAGTCTTTACCACGCTTACTTTTTCAAATGTAACCACTATTCTGACTTTTAATACCATGAGTTATATTTGTTGTTTTCCACTTTATGCTTTTTCTTCTTCTTTTTTAAGTTTTTATTTAAATTCCAGTTAATTAACATACAGTATAGTATTAATTTCAAGTGCATAATGTAGTGATTTGACACTTTCATACAAGTTTAGTGTTCAGGTGCTCACAAGTGCACTCCTTAATTCGCCTCACCTATTTGATCCATGCCACCACTTCCTTCTCTCTGGTAACCATCAGTTTGTTTTCTATAGTTAAGAGTCTGTTTTACGGTTTCCCTCTCATTTTTTTTTTTATCCCTTTGCTCATTTGTTTTCTTTCTTAAATTCCACATATGAGTGAAATCACATGGTATTTGTCTTTCTCTTACTTATTTTGCTTAGCATAAAACTCCCTAGCTCCATCCAGATCATTGCAAATGGGAAGATTTCATTCCTTTTAATAGCTGAGTAATACTACATTACATATACGTACACATACACACCACATGTTTTTTATCCATTTATAAATTGATGGACACTTGGGCTGCTTCCATATCTTGGCTATTGTTCATAATGGTGCTATAAAACATCGGAGTGTATGGGCACCTTCGAATCAGTATTTTTATATCCTTTGGATAAATACCTAGTAGTGCAATTTCTGTATGGTAGGATACTTCTATTTTTAATTTTTTGAGCAACATCCATACTGTTTTCCATATGGCTGCACCGATTTCCATTTCTACTGACAGTGTAAGAAGAGTCCCCTTTTTCCATACCTTTGCAACACCTATGGTTTCTTGCATTGTTGATTTTAGCCATCTGACAGATGTGAGGTGGTATTTCATTGTAGTTCTGATTTGTATTTCCCTGATAATCAGTGATGTTAATCCATACTTTTCCAAAGTATGTCTTTTTTGGAAAAATGTCTATTCATGTATTCTGTCCATTTTAAACTGGATTATTCATTTTTGGGTTATTGAGCTTTATTTAATGCAGCATATGTTAATCTGTGTCTATCTTCTTCCATTCAGCATTTTTTGCTTAAGTTTTACAAGTTGCTCCTTACATTGTTATCTAGTATCATACTGTATGAATATACCACAATTTATTTCTCCATGACAGCATTTAAAATACATTTGTTTCTTTGTAGTTTGGGCCTATAAAATGGCCCAGCTATGAACATAAGATTTAGTCCACGTACATATACATAAGCATACACTGAACATGTTGCATATATTCCTAGGAATTAAATGCTATGTCATATTATAGGTGTATAACCACCTTTAACAGATACTTTGAAACCATTATTCTATGTGATTATACAATAAACTGTACTTTAAACAGTGTATGATAATTGAATTGCTTCACATACTCCATAACAGTTAAGATTGTCAGTCTTGGTAATTTTAGTCTTTCTTGCTTTTTCCTGATGATGAGTAAGGTTGAAGTTCTTTCCATACCTTTTTTTTCTTTTTCTGGGTATGTCAATATATTATTTTCTGAAGTATCTGCTCAGGTCTTTTCCAATTTTCTCACTAACTTGT
Organism: Crocuta crocuta; assembly: GCF_008692635.1. Classification (NCBI taxonomy): domain Eukaryota; kingdom Metazoa; phylum Chordata; class Mammalia; order Carnivora; family Hyaenidae; genus Crocuta; species Crocuta crocuta. The sequence goes on along the minus strand of NW_027528821.1, from coordinate 75,696 downwards.
TTGTTTCTTACTAACTTGTAAGAATTCTTCATAAATTCTACTTTTGAATCTCTTCTTTATATCTATTGCAAACACCAGCTCATATTTTGAAGCCAATGTTTTTATTATCTCAATATCTTTAAAAAACACAAATTATTTTTATCAAGAGAAGTCCAATGTATCAATTCTTTCTTTTGTAGTTAGTGTTTTTTTGTGTATTATTTAAGAGATGTCTAACTACCGTAATATTTTACCTTTGATATTTAGATTAACAATCGTAAATCCACCCAGTACTGATCTTTGACTATGGTGTGAAATAGAAATCAAGAGATCATTCTCACCCCACTGCTTGTCAGTGTCCTTTGATAATAAATTAAATATCCATTTAAGTGTCAGGTTTTTCAGTACCCTCTATTCATCTTCATTGTTCTATGTACTGGTCTTTTGCCAATATGACNTCTCCATAGAAAATTCTTAATGGCTTAATTTTTTTTTAATTAATTTTTTAAAAATTTAATGTTTCATTTATTTTTGAGGGAGAAACAAAGAGACAGAGACAGAGCATGAATGGAGTAGGTACAGAGAGAGAGAACGAAAGGGGGAGAGAGAGAGAGAGAGAGAGAGAGAGGCAGAATTTGAAACACGCTCCAGATTCTGAGCTGTCAGCACAGAGCCCAAAGTAGAGCTTGAACTCATGGACAGTGAGATCATGACCTGAGCCAAAGTTGGCCGCCCAACCGACTGAGCCATCCAGGCACCCCTAAAAACAGTTTGTTTTTTAATGTTTATTCATTAGAGAGAGAGAGACAGAGACAGAGACAGACAGTGTGAGCAGGGGAGGGTCAGAGAGAGAGGGAGACACAAAATCTGAAGCAGGCTCTAGGCTCTGAGCTATCAGCACAGAGCCCAATGCGGAGCTCGAACCCACAAACAGTGAAATCACGACATAAGCTGAAGTCGGATGCTTCCCAACTGAACCACATAAGAGCTCCATCTTATTGGCGTTTTGATTTGAACTGTATTTAATCTATAGGACAAAGGAGAACCAACATTTTAAAAATATTGAATCTCTAATCCATGCACATGAGATATTTCTCAATTCATTAAGGCCTTATCTCATTTTTCTCAAAGTATTTTACAGTTTTTCAATGAAGACACTATCCATATAGTTTGTTTATTTTTACCTAGGCATTTGATATTTTGTATGTTATTGAAAATGGCATATTTATTTTTTATTTCATTTTGTAAGCTTTTGAAGTTAGTATATAGAAATGAAATTGATTTTAGTGTTTTGACTTTGTGTATAGAAATCCTGTTGAACTCGCTTATCAATTCTAATATTTAGCTTGTATAATTATTTTAATTTTCTATGTACACAATCCTTTCATGTAAATACAATGACAAATTCATTTCTTCCTTTCCTACACTTACATATTTCTTTTCTTTTTCTGGTTCTATTGCACATTTTTGGAATTTGAGTATGATGTGGAATAGAAATAATGATAACACATACTTGTCTCATTACTAATTTCATGGAAGAAGCTTTATAATATTTAACCATTAAGTATGATATTGTTGTACTTTCTATGTAGACAACTTTTATCAAAAAAGATAATTACCATGTATTCCTAGTTAGCTAAAAGTTCTTATCATGAATAGATGATGAATTTTGCTCAATGTTTTCTTTACATCTTTTCAGACTGCTATATATTTCACTGTTATTTTTTTTACTCCGGTTAATTATATGCATTGGTTTTCAAATGTTAAACTCACATTTCATTCCTGGAATAATGTTAATGTGTACATGATATAATTTTAACTTATCAGTGAACTCCAGTTGCTATTTTTTGAGATTGATGCTTGTTTTTCAGAGATTGGCCCATAAAATCCCTTTCTAATAATGTCCTTATAAATCTTGCTGGCAACATAACAGTTGGAAAGTACTGTCTCTTTTGTGTTACTGAGAAGTTTGTATTGGGTTAGTGATATTTCCCTCTTAAATGTTTTGAAGAATTCACACATGAAGTTATCTAGACAATATTATTCTTTTTGGGCAGGTTTATAATTGCAGATATACTTTATTTAATACAATGCTTCCCAAACATTAATGTATATATGAATTACATGGGGATCTTGTTAAAATTCAGATACTGATTCAGTAGGTTGGAGTGAGATCTGAGATTACCTTTCTAACAAGATATCAATGATGCCAATGTTGCAGATGAAGAATTGTCAATTAGTAATATACTATTGTATATGACAATTCAAATTTTTCTTTTTGTGTCAATTACCCTGCTATGTTTTTCTAGGAATGTTTCCATTTTGAGTACATTCTTAATTTTTTCTTTTTCCATTTTTCTCAACTTTAATCAAGTTTTACAGAGCAGTCAATAGAATATTTTTGGATAATGAGACAAAATTACCAATTCTCTTATTTTTCTTTCCTTTTTATAAATGTTGTTGTTGTTTTTTCTGAGAGAGACACAGTGTGAGCAGGGGAGGGTCAGAAAGAGAGGGAGATACAGAATCTGAAGCAAGCTCCGGGCTCTGAGCTAGCTGTCAGCACAGAGCCCGACGCGGGTATCGAACCTATGAACCGTGAGACCATGACCTGACGCGAAGTCAGACGTTTAACCAACTGAGCCACCCGGGTGCCTCCAAGTCTCTTCTTTACAATACTCTATGACAGCTAATTTTTTGGCATGAAAGATATAAAAAGTCTTAGAACTACTATATGTATGTAGCATCTCTAGTGGTGTCCTTTTGATTTATGATATTGTATTTGTGGTTTTTTAATTAGTCAAAGTTAATAATTTTTACCTTGAAATAATAAAATTAAAATGTTTACCTTATCATTTGTTTTATATTTCATTAACTTCTGCATTTATTTTAATTATGCTTCTTTCTATATTGGTTTTGTATTTAATTTGCTGTTCTTTTAGTAGCTTATTCAGATGAATGCTTACATCCTTGAAGTTCAAGCTTTCTTCTTTTCCACCAAATACATCAAAAGCTATGGAACTTAACCTAACTACAAGTTAAACTGCATGTCACCAGTTTAACCATTAAAAAAATTAATGAAAAAATACACATTGTTTGCTTAAATATCTCAATATTCTACTAAATGCTGAGGAAAAGAATTGTCTCATTCGTTCATGTCTCTTCTAAGAAGCCTAGTATATATATCTGCATATAGCCAACTATCAAATGACTATAATAGAGTTAAAACAAGCTTACAAAATAACATATACTAAATTCTAGAATATTGTAGCTACAAGAGAAGGAGTCACTGTCTTAGAGTAATGGATGGATAAAATAGTGGATAGAAGTACAAACAAATGAAATCTGGCCATGTGTAGCAACAGGGATGGACCTTGAGGGTGTTATGCTGAGCGAAATAAGTCAGGCAGAGAAGGACAAATACCATATGTTTGCAAGTATAGGAGGATTGGGAGGAAGTTAACAGAGGACCATGGGGGAGAAGAAGGGGAGAAATAGTGTGGGAGAGGGAGAGAGGCAAACCATGAGAGTCTTGAATGCTGAGAACAAACTGAGGACTGATGGGTGTGGGGGCGGAGGGGGGAGATGGGCATGGAGGAGGGCACTTGTGGGGATGAGCACTGGGTGTTATATGGAAACCAACTTGACAACAAACTATTTGTAAAAAAACAAAACAAAAACAAAAAATATGTTATAAATTAAATATATTGAGTAAAAAAAGATGTACAAANAGTGTAGGGATAAAGAATATGTGAGATATCTATATATCTATTTATAATATTATATAGCTATATAGCATTATATAACTATATATAATGGAATATTACTCAACCATTTAAAAGAAAGAAATCTTTCCATTTACAATGACATGGATGGAGTTGGAGAATATTACGCTAAGTAAAAAAAGTCAATCAGTGAAAGACAAATACCATAGGATTTCACTCATATTTGGAATTTAAGAAGCAAAATAAATAAGCAAAGGAGAAAAATGAGAGAGAGAGAGAGGGGGGCAACCAAGAAACAGATTTTTTTAACTTAATTTATATTTTAAAATTTATATCCAAGTTAGCATATAGTGCAATAATGATTTATTGCACTATATGCTAACTATGCTATTCTGGAATAGAATCCAGTTATTCAACCCCTATAACACCCAGTGCTCATGACAAGTGTCCTCCTTAATGCCTTTTGTCCATTTAGCCCATCGCCCCACCCAACAACCCTCCAGAAACCCTCAGTTTATTCTCTATATTAAAATGTTTCTTATNAGTGCCATTCCTGGGTCATATGGTAGTTCTATTTTTAATTTTTTGAGGAACCTCCATACTGTTTTTAAAAGTGGCTGCACCAGTTTGCGTTCCCACCAGCAGCGCAAAAGTGTTCTTTCTTTGAATCTTCGTCAAAATCTGTTGTTGCCTCAGTTGTTAATTTTAGCCATTCTTACAGGGATGAGGTGGTATCTCATTGTGGTTTTGATTTGTATTTCCCTGATGATGAGTGATGTTGAGTATTTTTTCATGTGTCTATTAGCCATCTGGATGTAGTCTTTGGAAAATTATCTATTCATGTCTTTTGCCCATTTCTCACTGAATCATTGGCTGTTGAGTTTGATAAGTTCTTTATAGATTTTGGATGCTAACCCTTTATCAGTTATGTCATTTGCAAATATTTCCCCCTATTCCCTCGGTTTCCTTTTAGTTTTGCGGATTGTTTCCTTCGCCATGCAAAAGCTTTTTATCTAGAATGAGGTCCCAATAGTTCATTTTTACTTTTTTTTCCTCTTGCCTCTGGAGACATATTGAGTAAGAAGGTGGTATGGCCGAGGTCAGAGATGTTTTTGCCTGCTTTCTCCTGGAGGATTTTGATGGCTTCCTGTCTTATGTGTAGGCCTTTCATCCATTTTGATTTTACTTTTTCTGTATGGTGTAAGAAAGTGGTCCAGGTTCATTCTCTGGGGATGTTGCTGTCCAGTTTTCCAATATTATTTGCTGAAGAGACTGTCTTTATTCCATTGGATATTCTTTCTTGCTTTGTCAAAGATTATTTGGCCATATTTTTGTGGGTCTATTTCTGGGTTCTCTACTCTGTTCTATTGATCAATGTGTCTGTTTTTGTGCAAGTACCATACTATCTTGGTGATTATAGCTTTGTAATTCATCTTGAAGTCCGGAAATGTGATACCCCCAGCCTTGGTTTTCTTACTCAGGATTGCTTTGGCTATTAGGAGTCTTTTCTAGTTCCATACACATTTTAGGATGATTTGTTGTAGCTCTTTGAAGAGTGCTGTGTTATTTTGATAGGGACTGTACTGAAGGTGTTGGTTGCTTTGGGTAGTATAGACATTTTAACAATATTTGTTCTTACAACCCATGAACATGGACTATTTTCTATTTTGTGTGTGTGAGTGTATTCAATTTATTTCATAAGCTTTCTATAATTTTCAGTGTATATATTTCATACCTCTTTGGTTAAGTTTACTCCTAGGTATTTTATTGACTGGCACAAATACAAATGGAAGTGATTCCTTGATTTCTCAATCTCAAGGGTTATTGGTGTATAGAAATGCAACCAATTTCTGTACAATGATTTTATATACTGCGACTTTGCTAAATTCATGGATCGGTTCTAGCAGGTTTTTGGTGAAATCTTTTGGATTTTCCATAAAGTATCATGTCGTCTGCAAAGAGTGAAAATTTGTCTTCCTCCTTGCGGATTTGGATGGCTTTTATTCCTTTGTGTTGTCTGATTGCTAAGGCTGGGACTTCCAACTCTATGTTGAATAATAGTGGCGAGGGTGGACATCCCTGTTGTTTCTGACCTCAGGGAAGAAGTTCTCATCTTCAGGTTTTACCCACTGAAGATATTAGTAGTGGGTCTTTCATATATGCCTTTTATAATATTGAGGTACGATCCTTCTATCCCTACTTCCTTGAGCTTTTTATCAAGAAAGATGCTGTATTTTGTGAAATGTTTTTTCTTCGTCTATTGAAAGGATCATGTGTTTTTTATCCTTTCTTTTATTAATGTGATGTTTCACACTGATTGAATTGTGTATATTGAACCAGCCCTACATGTCATGCATAAATCCAACTTGATTGTGGTGAATATTTCTTTTAATGTATTGTTGGATCCAGTTGTCTAGTATCTTGTTGAGAATTGTTTATCCATATCCATGTTCATCAAGGAAATTGGTCTATAGTTCTACTTTTTAGTGGGATCTTTGTCTGGTTTTTTAATCAAGCTAATGCTAGCCTCATAGAATGAGTTGGAAGGTTTCCTTCCATTTCTACTTTTTGGAACAGCTTCAAAAGAATAGGTGTTAACTCTTCTTTAAATGTTTGGTAGCATTCCCCTTGAAAGCCATCAGGCCCTGGCCTTTTGGTTTTTGGAAGATTTTTGGTTACTAATTTGATTTCTTCACAATTATGGCTCTGTCTAAATTTCTATTTCTTCCTGTTTCAGTTTTGGGAGTTTATATATTTCTAGGAACTTGCCGCTTTTTTTCCAGATTGCACAATTTATTGGCATATAATTGCTCATAATATTATATAATTATTGTTTGTATTTCTTCAGGGTTGGTTGTAATATCTCTTCTTTCATTCATGATTTTTATTTATTTGGGTCCTTTCTTTTTCTTTTTGATCAATCTGGCTAGGATTTTATCATTTTTGTTAAATCTTTCAAAGAACCAGCTCCTGGATTCATTGCTCTGTTTTACTGTTTTGGTTTTTTTGTTTGTTTGTTTTTTAGTGTCATCAATTTCTGCTCTAGTTTTTATTATTCCCCCATATTCTTCTGGTTTGGGGCTTTCTTTGCTATTGTTTCTCCATATCCTTAAGTGTAAGGTTAGGTTATGCACCTGAGACCTTTTTTCTTTCTTTAGGAAGGCCTGGATTCCTATATACTTCCCTCTTATGATCATCTTTGCTGCATCCCAGAGTTTTTAGGTTGTCATGTTATCATTTTCATTGGCTTCCATGTACTTTTTAATTTCCTCTTTAATTTCTTGGTTAACCCATTCATTAGTCAGTGTGATATTCTTTAATCTCCACGTATTCCTGGTCTTTACAATTTTTTTTCTTGTGGTTGATTTTGAGTTTCATAGTGTTGTATCTGTAAATATGCATTTTATGATCTCTATTTTTTTGTACTTCTTGAGGGCAATATGTGTCCCAGTATGTGATCTATTTTGGAGAATGTTGCATGTGCACTCAAAAAGAATGTGTACTTTGCAGCTTTGAAATATTCTGAATATATCTGCTAAGTCCATCCGTTCCAATGTGTCATTCAAAGCTATTTTTATCTTGTTGATTTTCTGCTTACATGATCTGTCCATTGCTGTAATTAGGATTCTATTACCCTACTAATATGGTATTATTATCAATGAGTTTTTTTGTGTTTGTGGTTAATTAATTTATCTATTTGGGTTCTATCACATTGGGGGCATAAATGTTACAATTGTTAGAACTTCTTGGTGAACAGGCCCCTTAAGTATGATACAATGCTTTTCTTCATCATTTGTTACAGTCTTTGTTTTAAAAATCTAGTTTGTCTGATATAAGAAAGGCTCTTCCAGCTTTCTTTTGGTGATAGATGGTTCTCCATCCCCTTACTTTCAATCTGAAGGTGTCTTGAAGCCTAACATACGTCTCTTGTAAAGATCATATAGATGGATCTTGTTTTCTTAAACATTTTGATACCCTATGTCTTTTGATTGGCACACTGAGTTTTTACCTTTTAAATGGGTACTGAAAGGTATCAATTTATTGCAATTGCGTTGGCTGTAGAGTTGGAGTTTCTGGTGGTGTTATTTGGTCTTTTCTAGACTTTGTTGGTTTTGGTCTTTTCTTGTTTTGTTTCGTCTTGCCTCTCCTCAGAGACTTCCCCTTAAAATTTCTCACAGGGCTGGTTTAGTGGTAACAAACTCCTTTAGTTTTTGTTTGTCTGGGAAACTATCTCTCCATTACTTTGAATGACAGCCTTCCTTGATAAATAATTATTGGCTGCATATTTTTCCAATACAGCATGTTGAATATATACTGCCACTCCTTTTCAGCCTGCCAAGTTTCTGTGGATAGGTCAGCTGTGAATTTGATTTGTCTTCCCTTCTAGGTTAAGTACTATTTTTCTCTTGGGGCTTTCATAATTCTTTCCTTGTCTATGTATTTTATGAATTTGACTATGATATGCCTTGGAGATGGTCGGTTTTTATTGAATCTAATGGGAGTTTTCTGTGCTTCCTGGATTTTTATGTCTGTGTCTTTCCCCATATTAAAGTTTTCTGGTACAATTTTCTTACATAAAACTTCTTCCCCTTTTTTTCTCTCCATCTTCAGGGACTCCTATGATTCAGATGTTATTCACTTATAATTAGTCACTGAATTGTCTAATTCTTGTATCATGATTTTGTCTTTTCTCCTCATTTTATTCTGCTTATTTATTCTTCATAACTTTATCTTATATATCACTTATTTGCTGCTCTGCTTTGTCCATCTTTGCCATCTTGGCATATATTAGAGAGAGCATCTCGGTTATAGCATTTTTTATTTCATCCTGACTAGGTTTTATTTCTTGAATCTCTGCATAAAATGATTCTATGTTTTCTTTCAACCCCAGCTAGTATTCGTATTATCGTGATTCTAACTTCTAGTTCAGACACCTTGTTTATATCTGTGTTGATTAAAACCCTGGCTGTCATTTCTTCCTGTTCTTTCTTTCGGTGTTAATCCCTAAGGAGTTTTGTGGCTCAAGTTATGCAGATTGTTGTGTTGATCTTCAGATCGATTTTCTAGGTGTGCAAAACTCTTTGGTGCTCATCTAGTTACATTTCCGGGATGAAAGAAGCCAAGAATTTCCATGCTACTCTGCCATCTTGTGATGATTTTTTCCCCAAGAAACAGATTTTTAACTATAGAGAAAAAACTAATGTCCAACGAAGGGGAGGTGGGTAGGGTATGGCAAAAATAGGTGATAAGGATAAAGGAGTGCACTTGGTGTGATGAACATCAGGTGTTCTATGGAAGTGTTGACTCACTATTACATCTGAAAGTAATATTACAGTGCATGTTAACTAACTAGAATTTAAATAAAAATAGTTTAAAAAGAAAAATATGCAACCAAGGAACAATAAACTTAGCAACTCATTGAACAAACAAGAAATGTACTACTTAAAAAAGTCATAGGAGTAAATTCTAGGTAGAGAAAATAGTATGATAAGAAAGTTAGAGGTAGAGTTGTACAGGATCATTTAAAGACAAATGAGTAAAACATATTAAGGGTAGGAGTGAAGATGATGGATTAAGAGGAAGACCTTATCCTTCCCTCTTCCCTCTAACACAGACAGATAATTATCAAATTATTCTGAACACCCAGGAAATTGATCTAAGGACTGAGGGAATAAGCAGCACAACTAGAGGGGGGTAAGGGGCTACATACTGGAAGGGAGGAGGTGCAGAGATGTGATTTGGAAGAGAAAAGAATCACAGGTTATGTGGAGGTGAGGAAGCACTGATTATGAAGAGAGGAAGAGACAGAGAAAGAGAGAGAAAGAGAAATAAAGTAGCGCTCAGGAAATTGCACAAGAAAAATTCCTCCCAGGGTACCTTCGTGGCTCAGTCATTTAAGTATCTTACTTTGGCTTAAGTCATGGTCTCATGGTTCATGAGTCAAACCCCAGATCAGGCTCTCTGCTACCAGAACAGAACCCCCTTTTGAATCCTCTATTTCCCACTCTCTCTGCCCCCCCCCGTTCTCTTTCAAAGTAAATAAATAAACTTAAAATATACTTCCCCAAAAGTATTGACCTGTAGACCAGAGGGTCTGATTATCCCAAGCTTTCACAAGAAGCATAGCTTAAAGTCTGAACTTTTAGATGCCTATGCCATCATCAGGGTCCAACCGGGTGGGGATAGCAGTGCTCCTGTAGATAAGGAGGGCAGAGGCCCAGGAGCAGACTACAAGCTCTGGGGAACCCCTGGTTCTGTTTGGAGAGACAGTTCCCTTTCTCAGAATGCATTTAGGAAAAGCAGCAGAGTGTCTCATGGGGAAAAGAGATTT
>NW_027528821.1:65075-65637 GCF_008692635.1 Crocuta crocuta | reverse complement strand
AAGAAGAGACACCTGCTGAGGGCAACTAACCTGGATGCCTGCTTTTTGCTGTGCCTTATCATAAACTCCAAGCCTCTGCACATTTGTGGTAGTACTTTTCTCAGACAAACTGATACCAGCCACAGCTTGGTGAGACCTTCCCCCAAAGGATCAGTTTGGGTTCACAATGCAACCGTCCCTAAAAATGCAGTTTAGAAACCCAGCCACACTATTGAGATAAAACAAAGGAGCACTGCACCACCAGGAGTGCAGATCCCTCAGACACAGACAGGGTGAAGGGGGTGATCTGGGAAAAATATACAGCCAAAAATACTATATACAGTTTGGCTGTCATTCACATGAGAAGGAGAGATCGTTTCTCAGACAAAAACTAAAGGAGTTCATAACCACTAAACCAGCCCTGCAAGAAATATTAAAGGGAACTCGTTGAGAAAGTCCGAAAATAAGAAAGACTAGAAAGGAACAGAGAACGTCTCTATAAACAACTACTTTATAGGTAATACAATGGCACTACATTTATATCTTTCAATATTCACTCTGTTTTTAAATAGAGTAAATTATC
>NW_027528821.1:63883-64964 GCF_008692635.1 Crocuta crocuta | reverse complement strand
AGTGAGGGGATGGAGGACCATCTATCATGCTAATGGACATTAAAAGAAAGCTGGAGTAGCCATACTTATATCACACAAACTAGATTTTAAATGAAAGACTGTAACAAGAGATGAAGAAGGGCACTATATCATCATAAAATTGTCTATCAAACAAGAAGATCCAACAACTATAAATATTTATGTCCCCATCTTGAAGGCACCCATATGTATAATGTACATATGTGTACATATATATGTATCAATTAATAACACACATAAAGAAAGTCATTGATAATAACACAGAAGTAGTAGGGGACTTTAATACCCCACTTACAACAATTGACAGATCATCCAAGCAGAAAATGAAGGAAGAAACAATGGCTTTGAATGACACATGAGACCAGATGGATTTAACAGATATCTTCAGAACATTCCATTCTAAAGAAGAATATACATTCTTTTTGAATGCACATGTAACATTCTTGAAAATAGATCACATACTGAGTCACAAATCAGGCCTCAACAAGTGTAAGACTGAGATCATACTATAAATATTTTCAGACCACAACACTAGGGAACTTGAAGTCAATCAGAAGAAAAACTTTGGAAAGATCACAAATACATGGAGGTTAAAGAACATCCTACTAAAGAATGAATGGGTTAATCAGAAAATTAAAGAAGAAATTTAAAAAATACATGGAAGCTAATGAAAATGAAAACACTATAATCTAGGACCTTTGGGATGCAGCAAAAGTGGTCATAGGAAAGAATTATATAGCAATATAGCCTTATCTCAAGAAGCAAAAATGTCTAAAATACACAACCTAACCTTACAGCTAAAGAAGCTAGGAAAGGAACAGCAAATCAAGTCTAAGCCAGCAGAAGAATGAAAATAATACAGATTAGAGCAGAAATAAATTATATAGAAACCAATAAACAACTAAAAATTGTAAAAATTCTAGAACATATCAATGAAACTAAGATCTAATTCTTTGGAAGAACTAATAAAATTGAGAAACTCCTAGTCAGACTTATCAAAAAGAAAAGAAAAAGAACCAAATAAATAAAATCACAAATGAAAGAGAAGAGATAGTAAATGACA
>NW_027528821.1:60326-62042 GCF_008692635.1 Crocuta crocuta | reverse complement strand
AAGAAGAGACACCTGCTGAGGGCAACTAACCTGGATGCCTGCTTTTTGCTGTGCCTTATCATAAACTCCAAGCCTCTGCACATTTGTGGTAGTACTTTTCTCAGACAAACTGATACCAGCCACAGCTTGGTGAGACCTTCCCCCAAAGGATCAGTTTGGGTTCACAATGCAACCGTCCCTAAAAATGCAGTTTAGAAACCCAGCCACACTATTGAGATAAAACAAAGGAGCACTGCACCACCAGGAGTGCAGATCCCTCAGACACAGACAGGGTGAAGGGGGTGATCTGGGAAAAATATACAGCCAAAAATACTATATACAGGTAGGCTGTCATTCACATGAGAAGGAGAGATCGTTTCTCAGACAAAAACTAAAGGAGTTCATAACCACTAAACCAGCCCTGCAAGAAATATTAAAGGGAACTCGTTGAGAAAGTCCGAAAATAAGAAAGACTAGAAAGGAACAGAGAACGTCTCTATAAACAACTACTTTATAGGTAATACAATGGCACTACATTTATATCTTTCAATATTCACTCTTTTAAATAGNATGAGAATGGATAAAAAAAAAACAAGAACCATTTATATTTTATTCACAGAGAATTATTTTAGAATTAAAGACACATGCAGATTGAAAGTGAGGGGATGGAGGACCATCTATCATGCTAATGGACATTAAAAGAAAGCTGGAGTAGCCATACTTATATCACACAAACTAGATTTTAAATGAAAGACTGTAACAAGAGATGAAGAAGGGCACTATATCATCATAAAATTGTCTATCAAACAAGAAGATCCAACAACTATAAATATTTATGTCCCCATCTTGAAGGCACCCATATGTATAATGTACATATGTGTACATATATATGTATCAATTAATAACACACATAAAGAAAGTCATTGATAATAACACAGAAGTAGTAGGGGACTTTAATACCCCACTTACAACAATTGACAGATCATCCAAGCAGAAAATGAAGGAAGAAACAATGGCTTTGAATGACACATGAGACCAGATGGATTTAACAGATATCTTCAGAACATTCCATTCTAAAGAAGAATATACATTCTTTTTGAATGCACATGTAACATTCTTGAAAATAGATCACATACTGAGTCACAAATCAGGCCTCAACAAGTGTAAGACTGAGATCATACTATAAATATTTTCAGACCACAACACTAGGGAACTTGAAGTCAATCAGAAGAAAAACTTTGGAAAGATCACAAATACATGGAGGTTAAAGAACATCCTACTAAAGAATGAATGGGTTAATCAGAAAATTAAAGAAGAAATTTAAAAAATACATGGAAGCTAATGAAAATGAAAACACTATAATCTAGGACCTTTGGGATGCAGCAAAAGTGGTCATAGGAAAGAATTATATAGCAATATAGCCTTATCTCAAGAAGCAAAAATGTCTAAAATACACAACCTAACCTTACAGCTAAAGAAGCTAGGAAAGGAACAGCAAATCAAGTCTAAGCCAGCAGAAGAATGAAAATAATACAGATTAGAGCAGAAATAAATTATATAGAAACCAATAAACAACTAAAAATTGTAAAAATTCTAGAACATATCAATGAAACTAAGATCTAATTCTTTGGAAGAACTAATAAAATTGAGAAACTCCTAGTCAGACTTATCAAAAAGAAAAGAAAAAGAACCAAATAAATAAAATCACAAATGAAAGAGAAGAGATAGTAAATGACA
>NW_027528821.1:58145-60300 GCF_008692635.1 Crocuta crocuta | reverse complement strand
TAATAACGAAGCAGCAGAAAGAGAAGTTAATGAATTTATACTACTTACAATTGCACCAAAAGCCATAAGATACCTAGGAATAAACCCAACCAAACAGACAAATGATCAGTGCTCTGAAAATTATGGAACACTTATGAAAGAAACTAAAGATGACACAAAGAAATGGAAAACATTCTATGCTCATGGATTAGAACAAATATTGTTAAAATCTCTATAGTACCCAAAGCAATCTACACATTCAATGAAATCCCTATCAAAATAGCACCAATATTTTTCAAAAGCTAAAACAAACTATCCTAACATTCTTATGGAACCACAATAGTCCCTGAGTAGCCAAAGCATCCTGAAAAAAAAAAAAGAAAAAGAAAAAGTAAACCTGGAGGCATCACAATTCCAGACTTTAAGTTATATTACAAAGCTGTAGTCATCAATACAGCATGATACTGGCACAAAAACAATCACAGAAATCAATGGAACAGCATAGAAAACCCAGAAATGGACCCACAACTATATGGGCAACTAATCTTCAACAAAGCAGAATATCTGATGGAAAAAAAAGTTTCTTCAACAAATGGTATTGAGAAAACTGGACTGCAACGTACAAAAGAATGAAACTGTTCAGATTCTAACACCATACACAAAAGTAACTTCAAAATAGATGAAAGACCTATATGTGCAACATGAATCCATTAAAATATTAGAACAAAACACAAGCAGAAACCTCTTTGACATTGAACATAGCAACTTCTTAATTGCTAGACATGTCTCTGGAGGCAAGAGAAACAAAAGGAGAAATGCGGACTATTGGGACTTCATCAAGACAAAAGGCTCCTGAAGCGTGAAAGAAACAATCAACAAAAGTAAAAGGCAGCCTACAGAATGGGTGGAGATATTTGCAAATGACTTATGTGGTAAAGGGTTAGTATCCCAAATCTATAAAGAACATATCAAACTGAACACCCCAAAGCCAAATAATCCCATTAAGAAATAGGCAGAAGACATGAATAGACATAGACTTTTTTCCAAAGAAGACATCCAGATGGTCAATAGCCACATGAAAAGATGCTCATCATTACTCATCATCAGGGAAATACAAATAAAACCACGATGAGATAACACCTCACATATGTAAGAATGGTTAAAATTAACAACACAGTAAACAATATATTTTGGTGATGATTTGGAGAAAGGGGAACTCTTTTTTTAAAAAAATTTTAAAATGTTTTTATTTATTTATGAGAGACAGAGAGAGACTGAGCGATCAGGGGAGGGTCAGAGAGAGAGGGAGACACAGAATCCGAAGACAGACTCCAGGCTCTGAGCTAGCTGCCAGCACAGAGCCCAACGCGGGGCTTGAACCCACGAGCTGTGAGATCATGACCTGAGCTGAAGTCGGATGCTCAACAAACGGAACCACCCAGGTGCCCCGAAAGAGGAACTCTTAAAACCAACTTTAAATATGTAATTTTGCAACCTCAACTTTTGTAGCAAATCCAACTAGTTACTTGACTCCAAAAAAACCATATTGAGAATAATAGAGGGGTCACATAGAACAGAAAAATGACAGATCATTATGGACTAAAGAGGGATTTGAATGATAGTTTAACAATTTTATATCATGTTCATTGGACAATGGAAAGTATTTGAAGGTTTCTATTCAGCTCAATAGTTATTTTAGAATAATACAATAATAAGGGTAAATTCTAATTGAATAGAACAGATATTTGACTTGAGAAATCCATTGCATAGTTATACAAATATTCTATCTATATAACAAAATATGGAACTGAATTTCAGTCTTGGCATTGGATATGGTAAAGAGACTGACTATATAGATGGTATTGAAAATAATTTACAGTATTTGGTAAATAAATACATATGAAAATGTATGGAGAACATCACAACAAAACCATGTCTTACCTGTTCAGAGAAATGTTTCAGTAATGTGATGCGTTTAATGAGGTGGCTTTTCAAACTTGAAAATTCTGACATACAATCAAATGGTGGCCTGCCAGGAAGGATTAGAAGAGATTGCATAAATCTCAGTTTCATTAAATGTCATACCTTTATACCTTAGGAAATTGAAAATTATAACTCACAATATATAGAGCTTTAGATCACTTTGAAAAAGTGCCAAAGGTCAACTAAATTCTAG
>NW_027528821.1:55291-58133 GCF_008692635.1 Crocuta crocuta | reverse complement strand
ATTCTAGACATCACAAAGTTATACAAATAATAACAGAAAACCTAAATGAAAGCTGATCACTGTGATATATTTATGTTGTCAACAAACTGCTTAGATGGTAGGTACTTCAGTTTACGTGTGAGAATAATTATGTTTTCAGTACTACAATGCTTGTTAATTTATTTTACAAATGACATTCTGAAAATTGTTCTCCATGTTTGGAATATAATAAAATAAATGAAGTGGGTGATAATTTTACAACAATGCTATGTAGATTTTATCACTTAATTCAAATTACTACTTGTGATTATATGGAATCTAACTTGACAATAAACTATGAAAGAAAAAAATTTAGCAGTAAAAAGTAATTTAAGAGACCCCCCCCCAATTCCCAGGAGATTACTATCCTGATGTTTATATGAAAGCGCCATTTTCTGGGGGCCTATTTCTAAAGGACATATGAACAAAATTCCTTAGGCATTTTTCTCCTTCCCATCCATTTCTAGACTAAAAAAATATGAACAAATAGGCAAGAAAACATGGGGTCAACATAGACCCTATTGCTTCATCCTACGCTATCCCTTAATTCTCAACATGACATGCTCAATATATGNGGGTGAGTGGTCTTATGTTTATATATTGCCCTCCTTAATGAATTTTGTCATAAATCCTGTTTACTTCAAATCAGTAAGCCAAATAATATTTTAATGACTAATATAAGTATTATATAATCAGAAAAGCCATTTTCAACAGACTCTAAGATTTCTATATTATCATAATTAAAACCTACATAAATTTTTGAATTATTTAAAAAATTTAATAGTTTATTGTCAAGTTGGTTTCCACATGAACCTAAACAAAGATATAAGAGATCTGTGTGATGAAAACTATAGAAAACTTATGAAGGAAATTGAAGAAGGCACAAAGAAATAGAAAAACATTCCATGCTCATGGATCGGAAAAATAAATATTGTTAAAATGTCATTACTACCCAAAGCAATCTACACATTCAATGCAATCTCAATCAAAATTGTACCAGCATACTTCTCAAAATAATCCTCAAATTTGTATAGAACCACAAAAGACCCCGAATAGCCAAAGTAATATTGAAGAAGAAAACCAAAACAGGAGGCATCAGCATCCCAGACGTTAGCCCCTACTACAAAGCTGTCATCATCAAGACATTATGGTATTGGCACAAAAACAGACACATTGACCAATGGAACAGAATTGAGAACTCAGAAGTGGGCCCAAAAGTATACAGCCAACTAATCGGGAAAGAGTATCCAATGTAAAAAAGATAGCCTCTTTAACAGATGGTGTTGGGTGAACTGGACAGCAACATGCAGAAGAATGAAACTAGAACACTGCCTCACACCATACACAAAAATAAACTCAAAATGGATTAAGGACCTGAATGTGAGACAGGAAACCATCAAAACCCTAGAGGAGAAAGCAAGAAACAACCTCCTTGACCTCCACCGCAGCAATTTCTTACTTGACACATCCCCAAAGGCAAGGGAATCAAGAGCAAAAATGAACCATTGAGACCTCATCAAGATAAAAAGTTTCTGCATGGCAAAGGAAACAATCCATAAAACTAATAGACAAAAACCGAATAGGAAAAGATAGTTGCAAATAAAATATCAGATAAAGAGCTAGTATCCAAAATCTATAAGGAACTCACCAAAACCCACATAATTTTAAAACCCACAATGTCCACAGTAAATCTTAACATGTTACTTCTATTACTAACAATGTGACACTTAAATAAAGCTCTATCATCTATATCTAAGCTTACAATGTTGGTAAAGTCAATCTTTTGTATAATGTAGTTCAATTGGAAAAGTTCAAATAAAACACTAAAAAGTCTAAATCTTTTAGAAAAATAAAGAAAAAAAGAAGAGGAAACTTTTTGGGAAGAGGTCATGCAACCTGCTTTTCCCTTTTCTGCCATGATGACATAGTGAATTAAACTCTTGAATTTACATCAATTNTAATTTCTTAAATAACAATTTGAGAAAATTTCAATATTAAAACTAATAATGGAAAATTTACATTTTAACAGCATCTTTCCCATGTTGTATTTTAGAAGCAGAGATAAGGCCAGTTTTAGGAAAAACCATAGAATAATTTTCCAGGCAACACAATTATTTAATTTCAGAGAGAAAAGAAGCATTTCCTCCAATTAGCACTCTAAACAGATATCTGGTAACAGAAATTTAATTATTCTATAGGAAATTCAATTAAGCTGAGCCCTAAACATTTTTATTTTTTTGAGCCCCAACCATTCTTAAAACCCATGTTACTATATGATCAGAAATGAAGCAGATGAGTTTCTGACACAACTTTCAAGACATATGGTCTTTGCTAGGAGGTCTTTGAAAAATCAGAAGCAACTAAAGCTAACAAATTTAAAAGTACCTAGGTGTATAGGAGGATTAGGAGGAACTTAACGGCGGACCATGGGGGAGAAGAAGGGGGGGAATGGTGGGGGAAAGGGAGAGAGGCAAACCATGAGAGACTCTTGAATGCTGAGAACAAACTGAGGACTGATGGATGTGGGGGGGAGGGGAGATGGGCACGGAGGCGGGCACTTGTGGGAATGAGCACTGGGTGTTATATGGAAACCAACTTGACAATAAACTATTTGTAAAAAAAAAAAAAACAGAAAAAAATAAAAGTACCTAGGTGTTTAATAGCAACTATGTCTAGTACAAGGTATGCCAGTGTGTTTTGATTCATCAAGGAGAATGAGAATCTGTAAGTTTTTGAACTAAAGTTTAACACCAGGACTTCCTTAAAAAAGAAGAGAAAAGAAGAGAAAAGAAAAGAAAAAAAGAAAAGAAAAGGATATTTCAGC
>NW_027528821.1:50713-55240 GCF_008692635.1 Crocuta crocuta | reverse complement strand
GTTTTCGTGACAGGAGTAAAGAACATGACAAACTTTTCAGTTTTTGAAACAAGTTGGGAAGTCCAAAATTTTGTGACATTTTTAAAACTAAGGGTTGATGGGGAATAAAAATTAAGAAAATTGGGAAAACCAAATATGACATTTCAATAAATTTTTTTATCATTTAGCTGATAATAAAGATATGCTGAATACATTAAAATGTCAGAGAGTGGGGCGCCTGGGTGGCTCAGTCGGTTAAGCGTCCGACTTCAGCTCAGGTCATGATCACACAGTTCGTGGGTTCAAGCCCCACATCGGGCTCTGTGCTGACATCCAGTTCAGAGCCTGGAGCCTGTTTCAGATTCTGTGTCTTCCTCTGTCTCTGAGCCTCCCCTGCTTACGCTGTCTCTCTCTCTATCAGAAATAAATGAAACATTAAAAATATAATAAAATGTCAGACAGTATCCAAAGGACTAGAAATATTTTGAATGTAATTACTAGCAAGTTGGCTTGAGCTAAAGAGAGACTTTGGCACCATGAAATATACTATCAGTATTAGAAGAAACTACTTATTGAGGTTAGAGGTTGTATAAATACTATGAATGCAATAAAGATGTATTGAAAAAAATAAAGTATAAAATATTCAAGCAGTTTGGATAGAAGGTGCTAAAATAAGCCATAAGTTTGCCATATTAAAAAGCTGTTATATGAGGTAATTTTGCATAGATTATATCATTTCTGAAAGAGGAATCTGCTAACTACAAAATATTAAGGGCCTAGAGGGGAGGCGAGAGGGAAGAGGAAGCCCGACTGGACGTGTGCTGTTTTTGCTGCCCGAGCTTGGTAAAGATGTCTACAAGCACCATGACGACCACCACCTTACAGGTGATGTAAACGATCAAGGCTACCAAAAAAACAAGCCAAAGTACACATGGTGGAGAGTCCCAAATACCACTACGAGTAGGAAAATAAAATAACCAAAGTCTCAACAAGATAGACCAAGAGATACCATTCAAAGAACACCTTCTGAACGGACAGGTCCTGGACAGTCAAAGAGCCTTCTAGGCACACCAGCATTCACAGGTGAAGAGTACATAACAAGGTTTGAAAACTAACAAGAGATAGAAAGCTAACCAAAATGACGAAAAGAAAGAGCTTTTCTCCAAAGAAATTTCAGGAAGATTTGATAGATAAAGAACTACACAAAACAGATATAAGCAAAACAACGGAACAAGACTTTAGAACAATAGTCATAAAATGAATCGCTGGATTAGAAAAAGGCATGGAAGACATCAGAGAAACTATTGTTACACAGACTATGGAGCTTAAAAATAGTGCGATGAATTAAAAAATGCTATAAATGAGATGCAAACTAAAATGGAGGCATCCATTGCACGGATTCAGAGGCAGAAAGGAGAATAAGTGATTTAGAAGACACAATTATAGAAAAAGAGGAAGCTGAGAAAAAGAGAGATAAACTGATCCAGGAACACGAAAGGAGAATTTGAGAACTCAGCGATACAATCAAACCAACAAAACCAAGAGTTGTTTTCTTCAAGAAATAAACAAAATTGACAAACCTCTAGCAAGGCTTCTCAAAAAGAAAAGAGAGAGCACACAAATAGACAAAATCATGAATGAAAATAATTTATTACAACCAAACCCTCAGAAATACAAGCAATTATCAGGGAATACTATGAAAAATTATATGCCAACAAATTGGACAACGTAGAAGAAATAGGAAAATTCGTAGCACACTACACACTTCCAAAATTCACGGGAAGAGACAAAAATCCCGAACAGACCAATAACTAGTGAGGAAATCGAATCAGTTATCAAAAGTCTCCCAACAAATAAGAGCCCTGGGCCAGATGGCTTCCCTGGGGAATTCTACCAGACATTTAAAACAGAATTAATACCCATGCTTCTCAAACAATTCCAAAAAAATAGAAATGGAAGGAAAACTTCCAGACTCATTTTATGAAGCCAGCATCACTTTGATTCTCAAATTAGACAGAGACCCAGCAACAAAAGAGAACTACAGGCTAATATGCTTGATGAATACGGATGCAAAAATCCTCAACAAGATACTAGCAAATTAAATCCAAAAGCAAATAAAAAGAGTTGTCCACTAAGATCAAGTGGGATTCATTCCTGAGTTACAGGGCTGGTTCAACATTCACAAATCAATCAATGGGATACATCACATCAACAAAAGAAAAGATAAAATCCATATGATCCTGTCAATAGATCTAGAGAGAGCATTTGACAAAATACAACATCGCTTTTTAATAAATACCCTAGAAAAAGTCGGGATAGAAGGAACTTACTTATACATCATAAAAGCCATCTATGAGAAGCCCTCAGCTAACATCATCTACAACGGGGAAAAACTGAGAGCTTTCTTCTGAGATCAGGAACATGACAAGGATGTCCACTCTCACCACTGTTTNATAGACCAATGGAATAAAATTGAGAACTCAGAAGTGGACCCAAAAGTGTACAGCCAACTAATCTTTGAGAAACCATTAGAGTATCCACTGGAAAAAAGACAATCTCTGTAACAGATGGTGTTGGGAGAACTGGACAGCAACACGCAGAAGAATGAAACTAGATCATTTTCTCTCACCATGCACAAAAATAAACTCAAAATGGATAAAGGACCTCAACGTGAGACAGGAAGCCATCAAAACCCTAGAAGAGAAAGCAGGAAACAACGTCCTTGACCTCATCCACAGCAATTTCTTACTTGACACATCCTCAAAAGCAAGGGAATCAAGAGCAAAAATGAACTCTTGGGACTTCATCAAGATTAAAAGCTTCTTCACGGCAAAGGAAACAATCCATAAAACTAATAGGCAACCGACCGAATTGGAAAAGATAGTTGCAAATGACATATCAGGTAAAGGGCTAGTATCCAAAATCTATAAGGAACTCACTAAAATCCACACCTGAAAAACGAACAACCCAGTGAAGAAATGGGCAGAAGATATATGAACAGACACTTCTCCAAAGAGGACATCCAGATGGCCAACAGACACATGAAACGATGCTCAGCATCCCTCCTCATCAGGGAAATACAAATCAAAACCACACTGAGATACTACCTCACGTCGGTCAGATTGGCTAGAATGAGCAAAGCAGAGGACTCTAGATGCTGTCGTGGATTTGAGAAACAGGCACCCTCCTACACTGTTGGTGGAAATGTAAAGTGGTGCAGCCCCTCTGGAAAACAGTGTGGAGGTTCCTCAAAAAATTAACAATAGAACTCTCCTATGATCTAGCAATAGCACTGCTTAGAATTTACCCAAGTGATACAGGAGTGCTGATGCATAGAGTCACATGTACCCCAATGTTCATAGCAGCCCTCTCAACCATAGAGTGTGTTATGCTGAGTGAAATAAGTCAGGCAGAGAAGGACAGCTACCGTATGTTTCCAAGTATAGGAAGATTAGGAGGAACTTAATGGAGCACCGTGGGGGAGAAGAACGGGGGAAAATAGTGGGGGAGAGGGAGGGAGGCAAACCATGAGACATTCTTGAATGCTGAGAACAAACTGAGGACTGATGCGGGTAGGGGGGAGCGGAAGGGTGGTGATGGGCATGGAGTAGGGCAC
The DNA here is from genome assembly GCF_008692635.1 of Crocuta crocuta. Taxonomy (NCBI): domain Eukaryota; kingdom Metazoa; phylum Chordata; class Mammalia; order Carnivora; family Hyaenidae; genus Crocuta; species Crocuta crocuta. The sequence continues at coordinate 51,645 of NW_027528821.1, read as the reverse complement.
TTGTGGGGATCAGCACTGGGTGTTATACAGAAACCAACTTGAGAATAAACTGTTAAAAATAAATGTAAAAAAACCCAAAATATTAAGGACTACTTACAACAAAATATTGTAAGAAGAATATGAGCCACTTTTAATCTTACCTTATTCTGCTGATCACAGCTAAGCAGTCCTCAAATTAGTGACATAATGAAAATGTGCAAAAGCATGCTTCTTAAACTTCAGCCATGATTTGAGTTTTGTAATGAGACTACTTTAATAATACAAGACAATCTAATACTGTTAATATCGACTCTCAATGAAGCAAATTATATTCATTTTGGGGATCTTCTGTTGCCACTACTCATTCCTGTGGCTATCTCTGTTGTGTGCCTATTATCCCTTTCCCTATTTTCCTTAACTTGAGCTAATTCCAAGGATCTCGATTATTTTCTGTTTCAGCTTGTTACCAGACAGATATCTGTAAGGTTCTCAGAAAAGAAGTAGAGAAATTTATGAATTTCTTATATTTTATCTAACATTCGATTTGAANGAGTCACTTCATCCTACTTCATCCCCTCATGTGAACAAAATGGACTTGTCAATCAAGCATCAATTGAAATAAAAAGAGATGAAAAAGAATCAATAAGAAAATAGGTTACAAAGAGGGAAGAGAAAAGTATTATGACTTCTCCCTCTTACACTTCTTTCATTGATCATAAAAACATGTTTCCCTCTCTCACTGTTTAATCTATCTTTGGGATAAAATACGTTCTGATAATAGAAGCAAAAGGCATAGGAACAAATATCCATATAATGTTTAATTTGTGTGTAGAATATAGAGTTAACTATGTAGTCTTTGATCAAGACAACAATTAGGAAATCAATTTTTTTAGGAAACTGAAATATTAATGTTACTTAAAGATTATTATCAAAATAAGATTAGAAATCATCAG
>NW_027528821.1:46732-50633 GCF_008692635.1 Crocuta crocuta | reverse complement strand
TGAGATTAAATATCTTCAGCCTTTGATTTCTAAATCCTTCTCTTAACAACACAGTTTGAAAAGCACTATTCACTCTTGTTTATCCTAATATAATAAATATATTAAAAAAAACATTATTTTGTTGATGTAAATAGTCCAGAGGAAGTATTTTAGGGCTTTGGCATAACTTTTGTGGATTCCTAAAGGACTATAGAAAAACAAGTGTTTCTAATGCAGAAGTAGTGTTTGATCTATTAAGGAAGCCCAAAATAAATCCTTTGTAAAAAAAATCCTACTGCTGTAAAATGATTTATTTCTATAAAAAATCAGATGATCATATATTTCATCTAAAGGGAGTCTTAGAAATATATTTTTCCTAGGGAGATATTCAGTAATATCTCAATAAAAATCTGTAATTGTATTTGAAAGATATTGTAGAAATAATATCTAATCTATACATAAGTTTTCTGAAGAGAGATAAAGGGGAAAAATGCAACTATATTAAGGCTTTACAGATAACATATTAGGAATTACCTTTCCAGAATGTTTAGTATCATCTTGACCGCATTAATCAGTTCAAGAGTAGTTGTAAGAATGTTATGAGGTCGTTGTTCATTAATGCCACGTAGAATACGGGCCCTTCTTCTTTCGGATATCATGACAAGAACACGATCAATAGCATGCTCAAGATGTTCACTATGTTTTCTGAATCTTGTAGGCATCTTTTTCTCATTCTGAAATTAAAGTGGGAATTTGGGGTAAGAAATGAGGCAGCACTTATGTAACACACTTTATCTAACACACTATAAATACGTTAAACAGCAACATCATTTAGCCAAGTAACACAGAAGTGATGCAAAATTACCACCAAACACTTTTCATTCTTCCCATATTGCCTTTGCTAATACTTATACCATTCATGGTAGTAGTTATATAAAGATGTGAAAGAAGTAAGGTTCAGTTGTGTGAATACTGAGGTAAGTAATTTTTTAATGGTTTATTGTCAAGTTGGTTTCCGTATAACATCCAGTGCTCATCCCCACAAGTGCCCTCCTCCATGCCTATCACCCCCCTTCCCTCTCCCCCACCCTCATCAGCCCTCAGTTTGTTCTCAGCATTCAAGAATTTTATTAATGTGGCAGCAACCACTTTCCTACAATTAGTACATGTTAATTATGGTACTGCCTTATTAGTATACCTATTTNTTGTCAAGTTGGTTTCCATATAACACCCAGTGCTCATCCCCACAAGTGGGCACCGGTATTTAAATGTACCACTTCAAGTGATTTGACACTTATCTCACATACATGTTTTGTCTTTTTTTTAAAATGTTTATTTATTTTTGAGAGAGAGAGTGAGCGAGTAGGGTAGAGGCAGAGAGAGGAGACAGAGAATCCTAAGCAGGCTCTGTGCTGGCAGTACAGATACTGAGGCTCGACTTGAACTCACAAACCAGGAGATAATTATCTGAGCCGAGATCAAGAGTCAGTCGCTTAACCAAATGAGCCACCCAGGTGCTCTACATATACATGGTTTTATCTTTGCATGAACATGTGTACACATTCCCATTCATCCTGCTTTTGTACAAGGCTTCATCAAATGCCTATGAGAAATAACCACAGGGTTGCAATAATGGAATCTTCCTCCTTGGAAGAAGTTACTCTAGTTTCCAGGTTTAATGATCAGGAAGTAATCTGTGATTTACTAAGGAGTGAAGAAATCTACTGAAAAAGGACGCGCCCTTTTTAGTTTTTGAAACTCTGAGGTGCAGCGAATTTTATTTAATATTGTAAGAAATGAGCTTATGATTATTTTTAGCCTAGGTCCAATAAGATATGTGAAGACCATATTAATAACTTCTACGAAACCAGAGAACCAAGCGCGCATCTCTTCAAAAATTACCTCTTCCTAATGTAGAATCTATTATGTGATATGTTCAGATGTTCACTCTTACTGTTTCACTTTAAAAATGATAAATCAACCTAATAGGCCCTTTCAGATTTCTGATGAATAGCTTTGTTTTGGTAGCATCCGCCTCCTGCAAATAAGGTTGCTTTACATTTGCTGATTGGAGAAGTAAGATGTATATTTGGGCATTTTTCCTTCTTTCAAGTGGTTTTAGAATATGAAAAACAAAGTAGTTGAAACTGATGAATTCTACTTTTGTTATTTATAGATGTCATAATGAAATTTTCATTGCCAACATTTAAGATAAAAACATTATCATGTTTTTACTTCCATCTTTATTTTCCCAGCATTTTCTAGCATTTATTGATATAATGTGGCATTTTAGATACAAATTATCATTAATATTAAAATAAATTAATATTACTGGGCTATATACTTTATCTTCCCAGAGTTTTTCAAAATTTTGTGTTAAGTGTATAACCATATTAACAAAGATTATTTTGACAAACTATGATTTACTACTTTCATTGCTCATTGCTGGTTCTTTTATACTACAACATATCTGTCCTTGAATTATTTATTTTTATTCATTCTTTAGTCACCTGAAGTATCTATTCCAGTAATTTTAAGGAATTAATGGGTAATACATTTCTTGAATTTATAGGCTTAAGAATATTTTTTACTCGCCAACTCACATAAATGTTTTCCCAAGATCACACAGCTAATAATTAGCAGATCTTTTCCTGGGAACAGAAGCCTCTTAATACTCACTGTTCTTTCTACTGTATTATTAAATGTATTTGCCCCTAGAATAACAAGGGAATATGGGAATTTTTTGATGTTTGCCATGCTACTTTCAGTGTGGTGAAATGGAGAGACATGTAGGTATGATGTGAGATCTGAATTTTCACAAATCACTTAAACATATCAGAGCCTCTGCTTGTTTGTTTCTATCTAAAATGTAAATACTAACACATGCTTTATCCATGCATAATATTGTTAAAGATAGCAAATGTTATACAAATAAGAGCTCTTATTATTTATATGTAATTAGTATATACCCCCCAAAATCTAAATTTTTAAGTAATTCCTAACTATTAGACACTAAATGGTGGGCAATCTCTTCATAATCCTAAAAAATCTCCCAAGAAATTAAGCAGACCATCTGATATTCTAAATAAATTTGAATGGACCTTCTAATGTAGATTTTGAAAATTCTTTTAAGATAAAACAATTGATAAATACTATCTTTGTTTTGGTTGATACTTCATTAGACCTTCTCTAAAGAGTGAAAATAAGATATATGTCTTCTCTTCTTTGTTTACTTTTTGTTTTAAAATCATTTTGCAGAAAGCAGGGGCGCCTGGGTGGCTCGGTTGGTTAAGCGTCCGACTTCGGCTCAGGTCATGATCTCATGGTTTGTGGGTTCAAGCCCTGTGTCGGGCTCTGTGCTGACAACTAGCTCAGAGCCTGGATCCTGCTTCAGATTCTGTATCTCCCTCTATTTCTGACCCTCCTCTGCTCATGCTGTCTCTCTCTCTTTCTCTCAGAAATAATTAACACATTTAAAAAATTAAAAAAAAATAAAATCATTTTACAGAAAGNTAGGTCAAGTAACTTACACTTTGGGAATGTTTAGAAAAAAGAAATGAAAAACAAAGACTGCCACAACGGTAATTATTTTAGCATGAATAGCTAATAGCAAATAATGTCATTTAAACTGTAAAAAAAGGGAGTATTGTTGAAATTTTTAAAAGCATATATATTAATATAGTCATGGGAAATTTTCATTATTAATTACATATATCAATAAGGCCACAGCACTGTCCAATCAAAAGTGTTTCTCAAGTGTTATCTTGCTCTCAGTATTAAATTTCTTATTTTTTTAATTTTAAGTAATCCCTACCTCCAACGTGGAGCTTGTACTCACAACTCCACAATTAAGAGCCACATGTTCTACTGACTGAGCCAGCCAGGTGCCCCTTGAATTCCTTCTGAAACTATGAAGGTCATA
>NW_027528821.1:45314-46418 GCF_008692635.1 Crocuta crocuta | reverse complement strand
GATTCTAAAAGTATGCTGACAGCCAAAAAAGAACCTCTAATCTTTCCATTAAAGTTTGAATTACAAGCTATTCAGACTCATGAAATTAAATAAATCCATTTGTTTTCCATTTGACATTTATTTATTTTTGTTAGTGTATAATCTTTATTAGTTTTACAGGGCTTTCATGAATTGATGACAGTAATAGCAGTAGAAAGAAATGTTTCAGAAACACATTTTATCCCATCATAGCTGGCAGAGGAGTTATTTTCTATGTACCACCACCTTCCTCCAAATACTTTTGATATTTCTAGTGGATTTATTATGTGTGCTGCTAGTTCTAACATTATTCTGCACAATGTATGTGGTATAAGGATAACAGCTGAATAATTTTATTGTAGCATGCATAGTCAGAATTTGAGAATGGAACAGATCAGTTTAGAGAATATACACCATCTGTATATTATGTGTATATAAGTGATACCTGTAATATGGGAATTTTCTCAAGGTTTTATGCAAAAGCCATCTGGAATTTGTGTGATTGAAAATAGGCTATTTCACCAAATCATTTTCTTTATTTAGATACCATAGTCTTGTTTAAAGACAAGAAACCGTTTCAAATTCCATAATGTGAACATTTCTTATTGCTAAAGTAAATCTCCAATATATATTTGTTTATATATTGCATCATAAGTAAGATCTACATATCTTCATATCTGGTTTTACATATATTACACATAAGACAAAATATTTGTTTATACATTCTGCTTAATTTTTCTGTTATCCATTGAGTGGAAGTATCAACCTATTTTACCATTTGTCTAAAATCAACCATGAATACACAAAGATTAAAGTCAAAACATAGAGACATATTTTGTTTCTAGAACCCTGTAAAATAGATAGTAACATAAAAGAAAAACATATAATTTTGAAAGTCTCCTACTATGATGCAAATGGAATTATATACGACAATTTCCTCCCAAGTCATAATCTATATGAACGGGTAAATGGAAGATTCTGATTAAAAGTTTATATATTGCTTATGATTACCTGACACAAGTTCCTAATGTTTTAAAAAAGAAAATGTTCACAACAGCTGTTTCCCAAAACAATACATTTCTGACC
>NW_027528821.1:44297-45181 GCF_008692635.1 Crocuta crocuta | reverse complement strand
GCAAGTGGAAGAGTGGCAGAAAGAGAATCCCAAGCAGGCTTTGTGTTAGTGCAAATACAGAGGCAAAATAGAGTGAGACGCTTAACCGACTGAGCCATCTAGGTACTCCTAATTATCTTATTTATAAAATGTGATTCCTCATGAAAACTCTAGGTTGTAGTCAAAGGTTGAAGGTTAAAAATACTAATTTATACTTGAGGATAAAAATGAATTAATGATGTGAAATAACTCTTTAAACTGGCATTTATTCTTTTCATGACTCCCTTCATTAAATGAGAGTAATAATCACAAACCACCAAAAATTAACCAAAATGTGTCATGATTGAAGTGTTAAAACAAAAATATTTTTAAAGAGAGAGGCAAATCAAGAAACAGACTTTTACTATAGAGAACATACTAACGGTTACCAGAAGGGAGGTAGGTGAGAGGAAGGGTTCAATAGGTGATGGGTATTAAGAAACTGACTTGTGATGAGCACCAAGTATTGTACAGAAGTAATGAGTCCTATATTGTACACCTGAAACTAATATTAGACTCTATGTTAGCCAACTGTAATTTAAATAAGAACTTGGAAAGAAAAACTTTTTTAATGAAAACATTATTACATGGTATTTATTTTCTTCCCTTTTTAGCACAGGTTACTTCTAAGATCTAAAGTAGTCATTTACACATGATCATTAACTTCTAAAAATGTCTATCCTTTACCATTTATGTATCCACATTTTTCTCTTTCATATATTGCTTTTATGATAAAATCACTGGCTACAATTATATGCTTCTGTTTTAAAATTTCTTTCATCTCTTAGTAGTAAACAATGCCATTGCATTAGTACTTCTTCTCAGACATGGGAAAACACACTTTCCTTTTTTTTTTTTTTGTTCAG
>NW_027528821.1:42324-44058 GCF_008692635.1 Crocuta crocuta | reverse complement strand
CTTCCCAGACATCAGAACACACCCTTTCCTTTTTTTTTTTTTGTGCAAAAATAAGGTGACTTTATTAAAGCAGAGGGACATAACCCATGGGCAGAAAGAGATGTGTTTTAAGTGTGAGGGGTGACTTTTATATACTATGGAGTTGGAGGAGATAAAGAGGAAGTTTCTTAAAGGGATTTTCATATGCTAAAGAAGATTTATAGATTACTTGAGACCTAGCTATTGTGAAGGTAAGGCTGTTTTTCTCTCTAGCAAAGCATTAACATTAAGACAGTAGGGAGTTCCTGGAGAAATGTTAATTCTTTTATTCCTGTGGGAATAAAGAACCAGTCCCTAAACACATTTTTTGTACACACATTTAAAAAATTTTTTAATGTTCTGTTTATTTCTGAGAGAGAGAGAAACAGCGCGAGCAGTGGAGGGTCAGAGAGAGAGGAAGATACAGAATCTGAAACAGGCTCCAGGCTTTGAGCTAGCTGTCAGCACAGAGCCTGAAGCGGGGCTGGAACCCATGAACCGTGAGATCATGACCTGAGCCGAAGTCGGATGCTTAACCGACTGAGTCACACAGGAGCCTCTGTACACATATTTAAAATCAAATTCTTCTTTCTATGAATATCTCTGGTGTTTTAGATCCCTAACTCACAAAAATATCCTATTTCATTTAACCATTCTTTTATTTTACATTTCATAGCAAACTATGTATTTTTAAATATTTTACTCAATATTTCCACTCTGTGCAGTCTTTTATAAGTCTTTAGGTAGTTATCTACTAGTCTTTATATTTCTGGACTGTATAAACTCAATGAAAAGAACCATGAGTTTTTGTCTCACCATATCTCCCACATCTAGAAGAATGCCTCCCATGTCAAAAGAATGTATTTGTTGAGTGAGTGAATGAAGGCTAACATAAATGTAAAGGATCAGAAGACTCGATATTAGTACTATCAACTCCACTACCTAGCTCTGTATTTTTAAAACTTTAATTCCAGTATAGTTAATGTGCAAACTAATCCCACTGACCCAATCAAAGGAGGGATGCAGACTCAAAGCACAGTGAAGCGAAGCTTTAATCAACATTCTTGCAAGAGCAGGTGTCTGATGGACAGGCGAACTCTGGACACTTATAGTAAACAATTTATCTCTTCGCGTGCAAGTCCCTCCCCTGATTCCTCATTGCCTGAGTACTACAGAGGTTACAGACTTACACAGATGTTGCCTATACCCATGTAAGGCAAAAAGCAGTCGACTGGAAAAAATGTACATTCCTTAAGGTAATGCAGAGACTTTCGGTACCTCCTTTGATCTTCCATGCATGCTCATTGCAAAACCCTCAAAAATAAGCCCATGAAATGTAGGGGAAAAAACAGGAAGTGAAATGTTTAAAGATTTGGAACTCCATTGTTGGTGGGGGGGAGCGGGTTCGTACATATTTCCAGTAGGTTGTAAACCTATTGTTAACTAGACAACACAGATTTTATTTGGTATTTCTGAAAGTGAATCTTCTCATCATACGGTGTTATTTAGTTTTGGATGTACAATATAGAGATTCAACAAGTCTATATGTTTATTGTATTATTTACAATAGCCAAATTATGGAAGTAGCCCAAGTATCTGTCCATCAATAGATTAATATGTAAAGAATATATGGTATATACTAATTTTGAGCAAATGATTTAACCAGTGCCATCTCGTTTCCCAGTCTTTCAAATAGAAATAACAAACTCTGTTCTA
>NW_027528821.1:37784-42265 GCF_008692635.1 Crocuta crocuta | reverse complement strand
ACTCTGTTCTACTTCATAAAATTATTGAGATAATGTAGAGGAATAATGGAAAAAATAAACAATATTTGAAAATCATTTTAAAATACATAATGTATAGTAACAATGTACATACACCTCCATTATTACTCATAACATATTCCATATCCCATATTTGATGTAGTACTCAAAAGGAGACACTAGGTAAGAAAAGATATTTTTTTTCTGAAAAACATTTACTTAACAAAAATAAAATGATTTTGAAAATTGCTTTCCTATACTCTCTTCAGAAACCCATTGTGACATGGCATTGATGTGTTAATTTATATTCAATATAGGTCATTTCAAATTCTGATTCTGTATTCTGATCAATCACCAGTGAACAATTCCTTAACATATTATATTTTGACATTTTGTTAGCACCTAATGAATTTTTTCATTATTTTGTATCCAAGTCTTTAATTAAAACATCAGAAAAACAGTGAGCCCAGATAATAATCATTCTTTTATTTTCTTCTTGTTGACTGAGAAGCCACTTTCTGGGTATGTCAGCTTTATTACAGTTGTACACTTTAGATTCTTTGAAAGACACATGAACTAAAGGAAAGTATTACCTAAATATAAGGCATGCCTCATTATATTATGCTTCTCTTTATTGAATTTTTTAATCTATTTATTATCACTTTTTAGATTCTGCATTTTTTAATATAAATTAAAGGTTTATGGCATCCAGCAAGTCTATTGACAAGTTTTCCAACAGCATGTGGTCGCTTCGTGTCTCTGTGTTGCATTTTGGTTATTCTCGCAATTTTTCACCTTTTAATTGTTATTATATTTGTTATGGTATCCGTGATCAGTGACCTTAACTGATACTATTGTTTCATGTGGTTGTGAACCACACCCATACAGTACAGCAAACTTAATAAATGTGTGTATTCTGACCATTCCATCAACCAGTCATTCCCCCATCTCTCTCCCTCTCCTCTAGCCTTCCTGTTCCTTGAAACATAACAATATTGATGTTAGGTCAATTAATAATGCTACAATGGTCTCTAAGTGTTCAAGTAAAAAGAAGAATTGCATGTCTCTTACTTTAAAAGCTAGAAAGGTTTAAACTTAGTGAAGAAGGTATGCCAAAAGCTGGAACAGTTTGAAAGAGAATTCTCTTGCACTAGTTAGCCAAATTGTGAATGCAAAGGAAAATTTCTTGAAAAAAATGTTAAAAGTGCTACTCCAGTGAACACAAAAATGATAAGAAAGCAAAATAGTTTTATTGTTGATATGGAGAAAATTTTAGTAGTCTGGACAAAAGATCAAACCAGCTACAAATCCCCTTAGACTAAACCCTAATCCAGAGCAAGACCCCAATTCTTCAATCCTATGAAGGCTGTGAGAGGTGAGGAACCTTGGGGGGGAAAAAACTTTGAAGCTAACAGAGGTTGGTTCATGAAAATTAAGCAAAGAAGCATTCTCCATAACATAAAAGTGAAAGTGAAGTGTCAAGTGCTGCGGAGAGTTATCCAGAAGATCTAGCTAAGATAATTAATGAAGTCAGCTACACCAAACAACAGATTTTCAATGTAGGTGAAACAGCCTTCTATTGGAAGAAGATGACATCTAGGACTTTCATAGCTAGAAAGGAGATGTTAATGCCTGGCTTCAAAGCTTCAAAGGACATGCTGACTCATTTAGCATTCCAAAAATCCTAAGGCCCTTAAGAATTATGCTAAATATATTTTTCTTGTGCTCTATAAATGGAACCACAAAGCCTAGATGACAGCATATTTGTTTATAACATGGTATGCTGAATATTTTAAGCCCACTATTGAGAGCTACTGCTCAGGAAAAAAAAATAAAACATTAAAAAAAGAATAAAAGGGGCCCCTAGGTGGCTCAGTCGGTTAAGCGTCCAACTTCGGCTCAGGTCATGATCTCAGGGTTTATGGGTTCGAGCCCCACGTCAGGCTCTGTGCTAACAGCTAGCTCAGAGCCTGGAGCCTGTCTTCGTATTCTGTGTCTCCTTCTCTCTCTGACCCTCCCATGCCCACGCTGTCTCTCTCTCAGAAATAAATAAAAANTCCCCTATGACCCAGCAATAGCACTGCTAAGAATTTACCCAAGGGATACAGAAATGCTGAGGCATAGGAACACATGGACCCCAATGTTCATAGCAGCACTCTCAACAATAGCTAAAATAAAAAACATTTTTTAAAAAAGAGTAAAAAAGTTAAAAAATTAAAAAAAAAGAATATTAATGATTCATAAGAAAAGCTCAAAATAGCAACATTAACAGGAGTTAGGAAGTTTATTCCAATGTTCCTTACTGACTTTGCCAGATTCAGGACTTGAGTGGAGGAAGTATCTGCAGATATGGTAGAAATAGCAAGAGAACTAGGTAGAATTAGAAGTGAAGCTTGAAGATGTCATTGAATGGATGCAATCTCATGATAAAGCTTTGACAGGTAAGGAGTTTCTTATGGATGAGCAAAGAAAGTGGCTTCTTTCTTTTTTTTAAAAAAAATTGTTATGTTTATTTTTGAGAGAGATAGATACCGAGTGTGAGTAGGGGAGGGTCGAGAGAAAGGGCGACATAGAATCCAAAGCAGGCTCCAGGCTCTGAGCTATCAGCATAGGGCCTGATGTGGGACTTNCCGAGCCAGGCCCCCCAGAAAGTGATTTCTTAAGATGCAATCTACTCCTGTAAAGAATTTCCCAAAAAAACTTTAAATAATTTATGACCATTAAACCAGTTTTACAAGAAATGTTAAGGGTGACTCTGTGAGTGGAAAACAAAAACCATGAGAAAAATAAAAAGCACAAAATCAAAATAATAATAATAAATTTACCTGCAAATCTCATCCAAGGGAAGCACAAAAGAAAAAATAAAGGTAAAATATGATATCAAATATCAGAAATACAGAGGGGAGAGGAATAAAGAACAGGTTCAAAACTAAGCAACCATCAGCTTAATATAGACTGCTATATGCAAAAGATGTCACATATTACCTGAATAGTAACTATAAATAAAAAAACAGTAATAAATATGTAAAACAAATAGTAAAAAAACTCAGGTAAATCACTAAAGAAAACCAGCAAGACGTGAAAAAGAGGAGAAGAAAAGATCACAGGAAAACTAAAAAAACAGCCAAAAAATGAACAAAATAGCAATAAATACATATCTACTGATAATTANGCTGAAATCAAAGAAGATAGGGTGACAGAATGGGAAAAAAAAAATTATAAGACCCATCTATATTTTGTCTACAAGAGACTTCAGACCTAAAGACACCTGCAGATTAAAAGTGGAGGAATGGATAAATATTTATCATGCAAATGCACATAAAAAGAAATCTGGAGTAGCATAATAGTCTTTAAAACAATGTCTGTAAAAATAGACAAATAAGTACACTATATAGTAATACAGGGGACAATCCAACAAGATGGTATATCAAGTGGAAATATTTATGCAAATAAAATAGGAGCAACCACATACATTAAAACAGTTATAAACAAATGTAAAGGAACCAACTGATAACACAATAATATTAGGGGGCTTTAACACCCTATTTACATTGATGAAAATATCATCCAAACAGAAAATCAACAAGGAAACAGTGGCTTTAATTGACACACTGGAACAAGATGGATTTAACAGATATATTCAGAACATTCCATCCTAAAACAGCAGAATATACATTCTTTTGAGTACACACAGAGCATTATCCAGAACAGATCACATACAAAGCCACAACAGAAGCCTAAACAAATTAAAAATTATGAAAGACATACCATGAATCTTTTCTGACAACAACACTATGAAACAAGACATCAACCACAAGAAAAAAAAAATATGGAGAGAATGCAAATACAAAGTGGTTAAATAACATGCTACTAAACAATGAATAGGTCAACCAAGAAATCAAAGAAGAAATAAAAAATTACATGGAGCAGGCATCTGTGTGGATTAGTCATTTAAGCATCTGGTCATGATCTCATGGTTCATGTGATTGAAACCCACGTTGGGCTCTGTGCTGACAGAGCATAGCCTGCTTGGGATTCTCTTCCTCTTTCTCTCTGTGCCCCTCCCCTGGATGTGCATTCTCTCTCTCTCTTTCAAAATAAATAAATAAACAGTTTAAAAAATTACATTGAGAGAAGTGAATATGAAAACATGACTGTCCAAACTCTTTGGGATGCAGTAAATGTGTTTCTTAGACAAATTTATAGCAATACAGGAATAACAAGAAACAAGAAAAATCTCAAATAAACACCCGAATTTTAGGCTGACAGGACCTAGAGAAAGAACAACAAACAAAACTCAAATCAACAGAAGGAAGGAAATAAAGATTAAAGCAGAAGTAAATTATATAGACACTAAAAGACCAATAGAATACATCAATCAAACCATGACCTGGTTCTTTGAAAAGATCAAGAAAATGTATAAACTTGTAATCAGACTAATCAAAAATAGAAAAAAAAAAGAGCGAGAGAAAGTACACACACAC
>NW_027528821.1:29533-37584 GCF_008692635.1 Crocuta crocuta | reverse complement strand
TCAAACAAAATCACCAATGAAAGAGTAGAAATAACAACCAACACCACAGAAATACAAACAACTGTAAGAGAATATTATGAAAAGCAACAAATTAGATAACCGAGAAGAAACTGATAAATTCCTAGAAATATGTAAACTACCAAGATTGAAGTGGAATAAATAGAAAACTTGAAAAGGCCAATTATCAGCAAGGAGACTGAATTAATTAAAAGAAAATTACCCAACAAAGAGAAGTCCAGAAGCAGAGGGCTTCACAAAGAAATTTTACCAAACATTTCAGGAACAGTTAATACCTATTTTTCTCAAACTATTCCACAAATAGAAGAAGGAAAGCTTCCCAATTCATTCTATGAGGTCAGTATAACCCTGATATCAAAACCAGATAAAAATATCATACACAAAAAAAGGGAACTACAAGCCAATATCTCTGATAAACATAGACTCAGAAATACTCAACAAAATACCAGCAAAACAAATCCAACAATATGTAAAAAAAAAAAAATCATTCAACATGATCAAGTGGGATTTAATGCTGGGATGCATGAATAGTTCAGTATTCACAAAACAATCAACGTGATACATTACATCAATAACAGAAAAAAATTATCATTTCAATAGAAGCAGAAAAAGCATTTGACATAGAACAACATCCATTCATGATAAAAACCCTCAACAAAGTAGATATAGAGGGTACATTCCTCATTATAATGAAGGCCATATATAAAAATCCCACAGAAAACATTATACTCAATAGAAAAAACGGAGAGCTTTCCTCCTAAGGTTAGGAACAAGGAAAAGCAGTCCCCTCTAATTACTTTTGTTCAACATAGTACTGAAAGTACTAACTACAGCAATCAATGAAAAGTAATAAAATATATCCAAATTGGTAAGGAAAACATAAAACTTTCACTATTTGCAAATGGTGTGATACTCTATATAGAAAATATGAAAATACTCCACCAAAAAAACTACTAGAACTGATAAAGAATTCAGTAAGTCTAGGGGCGCCTGGGTGGCTCATTCGGTTAAGTGTCCGACTTCGGCTCAGGTCATGATCTCACGGTCATGATCTCAGGTCATGGTCTCACGGCTCAGGTCATGATCTCTGACAGCTCAGAGCCTGGAGCCAGTTTCAGATTCTGTGTTTGCCCCTCTCTCGGCCCCTCCCCTACTCATGTTCTGTCTCAAAAATAAATAAACTATAAAAAAAAGAATTCAGTAAGTCTCAGGAAACAAAATCAATGTGCAGAAATTTGTTACAGTTTTATACATTAATATTAAAGGAGTATAAAAGGAAATTAAGAAAACAATACCATTTACAACTGCACCAAAAATAAAAAGATACCTAGGAATAAACCTAAGCAGGTGAAAGACCTGTACTCTGAAAACTATGTTATAAAAATCGATGAAACAAACTGAGGATGACATAAATAAATGGAAAGACATTCCAAAGAAGATATACAGATGGCCAACAGACACATGAAAAGATGCTCCTTTTTGGGATGAGCACTGGGTGTTATATGGAAACCAACTTGACACTAAACTATTTAAGAAAAAAGAAAAGATTCTCAATATTATTCATCATCATGGAAATGTAAAATAAACTACAATGAGATATCACCTCATACCTATCAGAATGGCTAAAATCAAAATGAAAAGAAATGACAGATGTTGGCAAGGATGTGGAGAAAATGGAACCCTCTTTTACTTTTGTGGGAATACAAACTGGTGCAACCACTGTGGAAAACAGTATGTTGGGTACTCAAAAATTTAAAAATACAAGCACCCTATGATCCAGTAATCACACTATTGGGTATTTACAAATAATATGTAAAAACACTAATTCAAATGAATACAATCATTCCTATGTTTATTAACAGCAGCATTATTTACAATAGCCAAATTATGGAAGTATAAAAGGTCCATTGATAAATGAATGGATACAGAAGAAGTGGTATATACATACGTACATACTCACAGTGGAATATTACTCAGCCAAGAAAAAGAGGAAATATTGATATTTGCAATGAGAATGATGGAGCTAGGGTGTATAATGCTCAGCGAAATAAGTCAGTCATAGAAGAAAACAAGTATCAAATGTGAAATTTCATATGTGAAATTTAGTGAACAAAACAAAGGAGCAAAGGGGAAAAGAGAGAGAGGGGGTTGGGGAGAGAGAAATAGACTCAGTTATAAAAAACAAACTGATGATTACCAGAGTGGAGGTGGGTTCAGAAATGGGTGAAATAAGTGATGAGGATTAAAAAGTGCACTTGCCATGATGAGCACTGGGTGATGTATGGAACTTGCAAATCACTACATTGTACACCTAAAATTAATATAACACTGAGTGTTAGTTATACTGGAATTACAATAAAAATTTTTAAATGTGGTATACCCAAAAATATGTTACAATCTACTCCTGGGTATGATGCTGTGAAGATTGTTTAAATGACAGTAAAATATCTAAAAATATTATATAAACTTAGTTGATATAGCAGTGGCAAGGTTTGAGGGAAATGACTTCAATACTGAAAGAAGTTCTACTATGGGTAAAATGCTATCAAGGATATCACACACTACAGAAATTTTTTTCTGACAGGAAAAGTCAATTGATGCAGCAAACTTCATTATTGTCTTATTTTAAGAAATTGCCACAGCCATCCCAACCTTTAAAAACTGATCAATCAGCAGCCTTCAACACTGAGCCAAAATTCTCTACTAATAAAAAGATTATGAGTTGCTGATAGCAATAAAGAGGATTCTTTAGCAATAAGGTATTTTTAATTAAAATATGGACATTGTTTTATATGGCATAACCCTACCGCACACTTAATATAGTGTAAAATACCTTTCATGTGCAATAGGAAACCAAAACTTTCATTTGACTCATTTTACTGTGTTATTTGCTTTATTATAGTAGTATAGAACCAAACCCCTAACATCTCCCAGGTTTGCGTATAGGATGTAGTGAGTTTTAAATATAATTTATTTCCAGTTCAGTAGGTGGGAGCCCAAGTACAATATATTGTTTTACACTCAATATTGGGCTGAGAACCAGAGCAAGTATTAAGGAAACTGCTATCAGTAATCACAATTCAAAACATTCAACTTCCTAGTGTGGGTTGCACTAAAGCCATCAAAGATCAACAAATGGTGCCTAATCAGGAAACCAAAATGTTTGTAGAGCTAAGCATTGAGCCTATGTAGCCGTCAAAATGTGAGTGAGAATGGTTCTAAGGAGCAAATTACATAAGGCCAAATATGTTCTATAGAAGAAATTGATATAATGACAAGAATTGATTAATGTAAATAAGAAAAAAATTAAGTAACATATAGACAAGATATGGATTAGGAGAGAATCGAGGAGTCTTGAGAATGCCTTGGTGTCTGGTTGGGTGGTGGGGCCTGCTTGAGTTATAAAAATACAGCCTTATTGGAGATATCTACAAGATGAATGAAGAAGATGTCCTTCACTTATATCCTACTTCATCAACAATTATTTTATACCCATCCATGGGCAAGAATGTCTTTATAGGAGCTTTGTGATCCAGGTAGAAAATTATGAAACCCGGTTCAGCCCAGGACCTAAAAGAGTCATAATGAGAAGGCAAAAGGCAGGCCCACACCTAGGTGGTGGAATCAGCAAACATAGTTCTGACTACAAACACAGAAATAGCTTTATACCCCTTAGGACTTGGCTAAAGCCTTATTTACCTTTGGTCTGAGCAACAGTACCATATGTAAGAGGTCAGGAGGAGTCATGCCCATCTGTGCTTTGTGTAATAGGTATACAAACCTTAGTCCTGGGTGTGGGTCCTGAAGTGGCTAGTGAACCAGCTCCAGCCCCTCTTGGCTGCGGTCTGGGAGCCCCAGAGGTAAGTTCACAAATCTCAATCTAAATGTAGATTCTGAAAGGGCCTTTTAATGGCTCTAGTCCCCTCTAGCTGTAGTCTTCAAACAGTCCTAATAGCACAGGGACCCAGTAAGAAATATTCCTATCTGTAACTCTAGAGATCTTGAAATGGCCCTATACTTTGCTCCAGCCACGTCAATAATACAGTCTACCAGCAGACATGCGAGTCATGAGAGCAGGCAGGAGACAGTCATGTATGTAACTCTGGAGATACTGAAAGGTCCAGATACTTGTCTCTAGTCTGCCTGCAGACACAATCTACTAGAAGTCCTGTGAACCCAGAGACCCAGTAGGATACAACCTTGTCTGCAAGCCAGATCCTAAAATGGACCTGATACCTGGTTCCAGCCACAGTCCACCAACAGACATGCTGGCCCAGGGACCCAGCAAGAGATATACCTGTTTGTTTCCCCCAAAGATCCTAAAAGAGTACTATATTCAGCTCTGGCCCTTACTAGCCACAGTTCATGAACAGTAACGTCTCAGGGACCCAGTGAGAGACACTCTTGTCTGTGCTCCTGTATATCCTGAAAAGGGGCCTGAACACAAAAACAACCCCTCTCAGCTTCAGTATCTGAGCAGTCCTCATAGCATAGGGCCATGGCAGGCTACACACATGTATATTCCTCAGGAGTACCTGAAACAGACCTCTACTAGGCTCCAGCCCCTCCAATTATAGTTGGAACAGTCCTGCCCACCCAGGGACATGGGAAATGTGCAAATCCATATCTCAAAAATATTTAGGTTTGTCAAACACAATATTGGTTGTGAAACCTGAAACAGCCACAGGGCTGTTCCAGACTTTCTCAACCATAGATGAGGGTCAGTCCTGCCCATCCAGGTATCCATCGAATGACCAGAAACAGAATCCTTCCAGGGACTTATTAACAGGAGTCACCAATGTCTGCACATTTGGTAATAGGCCCATTCTCTGAGGACCCAGCTGTGGACCTTGAAACAGACCCTTGTGCCAGTGTCACTCTACTGAACAATGTACTAAGGTACTCTTATCTACCCAGGGACAAGATCCATGATTTTCTGAGCCCCTGGTAACAAGCTTAACCAATGGTGGAATGCACTGTAGACCCAGATAGTTTCATAATTGGCTCCAACGCAGCACAGCTATGAATCTGGAGATAATCTTATCAGAAGGGGAAACTAATAGGAGGTCTTTCCCTGTGGACCAGTCTTAGAAACTGCCAAAGGTGTTTGAAACTTCAAATGCAAATACATCAATGCAAAGCTACACAGATCACAATCAGGCAAATGTGACACCACTAGAAGAAACTAATAAAACTTCAGTAACTAATCCTGAGGATATGGTGATCTATGATTTATGTGACAAAGAATTCAAAGTAATCTTCTTAAATTAATTCAGTGAAATGGAAGAGAACACAGACAATTGAATGAAATCAGGAAAGTATTAATAAGCAAACCGAGAATTTTAATAAATTAGTAGAAATTATAAGAAGGACCAAATAAAAATCCCAGAGCTGAAGAATACAATGACAGAACTAAAAATTTCAATAGACAGCTTCAATACAGCCCTAATCATACAAAAGAAGGGACGCCTGGGTGGCTTAGTCGGTTAAGCGTTCGACTTTCGCTTGGGTCATGATCTCGCGGTTCGTGGGTTCGAGCCCCGCGTCGGGCTCTGTGCTGACTGTCAGCTCAGAGCCTGGAGCCTGTTTCAGTCTGTGACTCCCTCTCTCTCTGACCCTCCCCTGCTCACGCTGCCTCTGTCTCTCTCTCCTAGAAATAAATAAAAAACATTAAAAAAATCATACAAAAGAATCAGTGACATTGAAGACAGACCATTTGAAGTTAGCTAGTTAGAGAAACAAAAAAGAAAAAATAATAGAAAAGAATAAACAAAGCCTGTATGAATTATGAGACACCATTAAGTGAATGAAGACTCACATCATGGGAATCTCAAGAGAAGTGGATGGCAGAAAGCTTATTTAAAGAAACAGTAACTGAAAACGTCCCAAATTTTGGAAGAGATAAATCATCAAGGTACAGAAAAGCTCCAAACCCCAAGCAAGATCAATCTAACAAAGGTTATTCTGAGACTCATCATAATCAAAATGTTAAAAGTCAAAGACAAAAGAGACTTTTGAGATCATCACGAGAAAAATTACACATATTATAGCAGGAAACCATCATAGGGTTATCATTGGGTTTATCTGCGAAAACCTTCCAGGCCAGAAAAGAGTTTGATGGTATATTTGAAGGGCTGAGTAAAAAAATCCTGACAATTCAGAATAATATACCAGGCAAAACTGACCTTCAGAAATGAACGAGACATAAAGATACTCCCAAACAAAAGCTAAGAGAGATCATCACCACAGACCTGCTTAAAATAAATGTTAGAGAGCTCTTCATGTTGAAATAAAAGCATGCTAAGTAACAACATTAAAACATATAAAAGCATAAAACTCACTGGTGAAGGTAAATATATAGTCAAATTCAGAATACTGTATCAAATGAGAAATATATCAGCAAGATGGCAACATAGGTCATTCCTGACTAGGATCCACTGAGAGGAACTTCCACTGAAGTTGCCTGGATTGGCTCCTCCCCATCCTGTTCTCACAAGGAAACTGAAACGTAGCCCCAAGCATTATGATTCTTGGGCCTCATTAATTACTGACCAAGAATACCTAGAAGCTATGCAACCAGCAGTACTCAACCAAGAGGCAAGGAGGCTTTGCTAATAACACTTGAAGCAAGGCCAATACCAAGCTTTCCTGCTATACCCAGGCAGAGGGATTAATGCATAGTGAGAATACCATAATATCTTAATAGTGATATGTAAATCACTTTTGTTTCTAGCATAAAAGTTAAAAAGCTGTATTAAAAATAGCTATAGACTATGATAATTTTTTACTGAAGCCAGAATATAGATAAAGTGTGACATCAATAGCATAAAATATGTGACGAGGAAATGTAAGAATGTACAGATTTTATTTTGATTTGAATGTAAATTCAAGTTATCAAATTAAAATATACTGTTATAAGTTATTTTATATAAGCTTCATGGGAACAACCATAAAGAGAAAACCTACATTAGATACACAAAAAATAAAAAGACAAGAATACAAACATAGAATTATAAGATAGAAAGGAATAAAGAAATGAAATAACTAAAAAAGGAAGAAAGCAATTTACAAAATGGGAATAGTAAGTCCTTACCTATCAATAATTATTTCAAATATAAACGGACTAAATTCTCCATTCAAAAGACACAGAGTGACTACACAAGAAGCACATGTTGCCAAGGATGCAAAGATAAAGGAATCTTCCAACACTGTTGGTGGGAATGCAAACTGGTGCAGCCACTGTGCAAAACATATGGAGGTTCCTCAAAAAATTAAAAATAGAGCTACCCTATGATCCAATAATTGAACTACTGGGTATTTACCCCATATTGCAAAAACACCAATTCAAAGAAATATATGCACCCCCTATGTTTACTTGCAGCATTATTTACAATGGCCAATGTGTGGAAGTGGCCCAATTTCCCATCCATAGACGAATGGATAAAGAAGTGGTATATATATAAAGGAATATTATTCAGCCATAAAAACAATGAAATCTTGACATTTGCAACAACATGGATAGAAATAAAGAGCATAATGCTAAGTGAAATAAGTCTTATTTGTCTTTGACACTAAGACAAATATATGATTTCACTCATGTGGAATTTGCTAAATGAAACAAAGGAGTAAAGGAAAAGAGAGAGAGACAAATCAAGAAACAGATTCTTAACTATATAGAACAAACTGATATTTACCAGAGAGGTGGTGAATGGTGAGATGGGTAAAATAGATAATGGGAAATAAGGAGTACATTTATCATGATGAAAGAAATAATTTAAAAATAAAGAAAAAATAATCAATCGGGATAAAAGAAAGAATGGCTAAATGGAAAGAAAAATAAGTTCCTAAATCTGATACCTCTAAGACACTTACAAATAGCCTGAAAGTAAAGGGATGGATGGAAAAAGCTATTCCAGGCAAACAGTAACCTAGAGTGTAGAAATGATAATTATGTCAGATAAAATATTTTCAGTAAAAATTTATCATAGGAGACAAATGAAAAACACTATATAATGACAAAGGTGTCACTTCAT
>NW_027528821.1:29098-29408 GCF_008692635.1 Crocuta crocuta | reverse complement strand
TTTAAAGCAAATATTAAAAGGACTAAAATAAGAAATGGACAATAGAATAATAGTAAAATACTTCAATACCCTACTTTCAACATTAGACAGATAGATCATTTAGACAGAAAATTAATAGGGAAATAGGGGATCTAAATAACACTATAAACCAAATGGACTAAACAGACATACAGAGAACATTCTGTCCAACAGCACCAGAAAACAAATTCTCAAGTGTAAAGGGAACATTCTTCAGGACAGATCATATGTTTGACCACAGAGCAAACATTCACAAATTTAAAAAAGATTTAAGTCATATCAAGTACCATTT
>NW_027528821.1:17035-29051 GCF_008692635.1 Crocuta crocuta | reverse complement strand
CAATATTAATCAATAACAAGGAAAACTGAAAAATTGAAATTATACATATATATATGTAAATTAAAAAACATACTCTTGAAAGAAACATGAATCAAAGATGTAATCAAGAGGGAATTCAGAAAGTATCTTAAGACAAACAAAAATAAAAGCACAACGGGGCACCTAGGTGGCTCAGTCAGTTAAGCAGCCGACTTCGGTTCAGGTCATGATCTTGTGGTTCCTGGATTCGAGCCCCCCCATCGGGCTCTGTGCTGACAGCTCACAGCCTGGAGCCTGCTTCGGATTCTGTGTTTCCCTCTCCCTCTGCCCCTCCCCTCCTTATGCTCTGTCTCTCTATCTCCCAAAAATAAATAAACGTTAAAAAATTTAAAAATAAATAAATAAAAGCACAAAATACCAAAATTCTTGGGATACAGCAAAAATAGTACTGAGGGAAGTATAAACTAACAAATGTCTACTTTAAGGAAAAAAGAAGATATGAAATAAAAATTCTAACTGTATAATTCAAGGAATTATAAGAAGAACAAATTAAGACCAAAGTTATGAATTAATAAGTATTAAATCATATGATCCTCTCAATAACTACAGAGAGATTTTTCAAAAAATTCAGTATCGTTTCTTGTCAAAAGCTCTAAAAAATTGGGCATAGAAAGACCATATTTCAACATAATAAAGGCTATATATGACAAACCCACAGCTCACATTATACTCAACATTGGAAAGTTTAGAGCTTTTCCTCCAAAATCAGGAATAAGACAATGATTTCCACTCTTCACCTTCCTTTTCAACGTAGTATTGGAGTTGATGCTAGCTCCGGGATGTGGAGTGGGGTGCTATGGGAGATCTTGTCAGGTGGTTGCGGAGCTGAATTCTATTCAAGAACTTGGGCATTCAGGTTTCCACCATGGTGTTAGGTACTCGTTAGTAGAAGATGCCAGATGATGGGAGTGCCTGGGTGGCTCAGTCAGTTGAGTGTTTGAGTCTTAGTTTCAGCTCAGGTCATGATATCACGGTTTGTGAGTTTGAAATCAGCACTGGGGGGACAGTGAGAAGCCTACTTGAGATTCTCTGTCCTCTCTCTCTCTCTCTCTCTCTCAAAACAAACAAACAAACAAACAATCTTAAAAAAACAGATGTCAGATGATGATGTTTCTGGAGACCATGGAGAGTCTGCCAGTCTAGGTACCCCCAGCCGTGTCTATAATACTGTGTCTCTTCTGCAGTTCACCAGACACTCAGAGGAGCCATTCACCACCTACTTTGATGAGAAGGTCACCATTCCTGAAGAATAGTATTCTTGTTTTAGCTTTCATAAACTCTGGACTTTCACAGCACCCAACTTTCTTATGAGCACTGCCTACTTGCAACCAGGAAACATCAAATCTGATTTGCAGTCTGGAGCAGTAGCTAGATTTAAGTTGCTCTGGGTTCTTCTGTTGGCCACCATCATGGGGCTCCTGCTCCAGCACCTTGCAGCTAGCCTGCAAGTGGTCATAAGGGTTGCTGAAGTGTGTCACCATCAGTATCCAGGGTCTTATGAATTATCCTATGGCTTATGGTAGAGTTGCCTATTTTTTGCTCAGATATGCAAGAAATTATTAGATCAGCCATTTCCATCAATCTTCTGTCTATAGGAAGGTATCCTCTATGGGGTGGAATTCTCATCACCATTGCAGAAACCTTTGTATTTCTCTTTTTGGACAAATATGGCTTATGGAAGCTAGAAGTGTTTTTTTTTTTTTTAAGACTTTCTCATAAGTATTATGGCTCTCACATTTGGATATGAATATGTTACAGTGAAATTCAGCCAGAGCCACGTACTCAAGGGAATATTCCTGTTCTTCTGTTTAGGATGTTACATCCCACAGATTGAGCAGGCTGTAGGCATTGTGAAAGCTGTCATCATGACACACAATATGTACCTGCATTCTTCCTTAGTCAAGTCCAGACAGGTAAACTAAGGCAATAAGCAGGAAATTCAAGAAACTAATATGTACTTTTTCATTTAACCTTGCATTGCTCTCTTTGTTTCCCTTACACCAACATCTTTGTTGCCTCAGTCTTTGCCAAAGGATTTTTTTGAAAAACAAACAAACAAAAACAACTAGGGGGTTGCAGTCTGTAGAAATAACAGCAGTCCCCACAATACCCTTTTTCTTTATGATAACTCAACACTGGTTGTGGACATCTAAAAGGGGATGTTATAATGGGATGTTACTTGAGCCTGCTGCACTCTACATTAAGGCAGTGGGGATCCTGGCTATAGGACAGAGCTCCATCATGACAGGAACCTATTTTGATCAGTTTGTCATGGATGAATTCCTGAACCTAAAATGGTCACACTTTGCCTGAGTGATTCTGGCTCACTCGACTGCCATCATCTCCTGCTTGTTGCCATCTTCCAAATGTAGAACATCTAACAAGGATGAAGCACTTCCTGAATGCTCTGCAAAGCTTATATCTTCCCTTTCCTCTTATACCATCCCCACATTTATGAGCACATGTATCAATAACTACTTTGAATGTAAATAGGCTAAATGCTCCAATCACAAGTCATAGGATGACAGAATGGATACTAAAACAAGGCCCAGTAATATTCTGCCTGACTAAAAATCCTAAAATTTGTACAGAACTAAGAAAGACCCTGAATAACTAAATTAATGTTGAAAAATAAAACAAAGATGGAGGCATCATATTTCCAGTTATAAGCTATATCATAAAGCTGTAATCATCAAGACAATATGATACTGGCACAAAAACAGAAGCATAGATCAATGGAATGGATACAAAACCCAGAAATAAACCCACAAGTATATGGCCAACTAATCTTTGCTTTGACAAAAAAGGAAAGAATATCCAATACCAGGGGGAAAAGACAGTCTCTTTAGCAAATGGTGCTGGGAAAACTGGAGAGTAACGTACGTTCCAGAATGAAACTGGAATGCTTTCTTACACCACATATAAAAATAATTAAAAATGGATAAAAAACCTAAATATAAGACAGGAAAGCATCAGAATCCTAGAGGACAAAACAGGCAGCAACCACTTTGACCTTGGCTGCAGCAACTTGCTAAACATATGTCTGGAGGCAAGGGAAATAAAAGCACAAGTGAACTATTGGGACCTCATCAAGATTAAAAACTTTCTGGGGCTCCTGGATGGCTCAGTCAGTTAAGCGGCCAACTTCAGCTCAAGTCATAATCTAGCAGTTTGTTGGGTTCAAGCCCCGAGTTGGGTTCTGTGCTGACAGCTCAGAGCCTGGAGCCTGCTTCAGATTCTGTGTCTCCCCTTCTCTCTGCCCCTCCCCTCCTCATGCTCTGTCTCTCTGTGTTTCTCAATAATAAATAAATGTTAAAAGATTTAAAAGCAGTTAAAAACTTTCTGCACAGCAAAGGAAACAATTAACGTAACTAAATGGCAACCAAAAGAATTAGAGAAGATAACTGCAAATGACATATCATATAAAGAGCTAAGTATCCATAAAGCACTTCTCAAACTCGACACCCAAAAAAACAGAGAGGTGGGTAAGCCATAAAAAACACTTAAATAATACATTGCAATCCAGGCCTACTCAAGAAACAAGTAAAATCCCAAATACAAAATCTAACAGCATACCTAAAGGAACTAGAAGCAGAACAACAAAGAAACCCCAAATCCAACAAAAGAAGAGAAGTAATAAATATCAGAGCAGAAATAAAAAAAAAATACAATTAAAAAAAATCAGTAGAACAGATAAATGAAACCAATAATTGTGTTTTTTTAAATAAACAAAATTGAAAAACCTCTAGCCAGGCTACTCAAAAAGAAAAGAGAGAGGACCCACATAGATAAAATAATGATTGAAAATGGATTTATTACAACAAATCCCTCAGAAATACAAGCTATTATCAGAGAATACTAAAAAAAAATATATGCCAACAAACTGCACAACCTAGAAGAAATGCACAAATTCCTAAACACCCACACACTACCAAAACTCAAACGGGAAGAAATAAAAATTTGAACAGATTCATAACTAGTAAAGAAATGGAATCAATTATCAAAANAAACTAGACAGAGACCCCACAAAAAAGAACTACAGGCCAATATCCCTGATGAACATGGATGCAAAAATTCTCAACAAGATACTAGCAAATCGAATTCAAAAGCATATAAAAAGAATTATTGACCATGATCAAATGGGATTCATTCCTGGGCTGCAGGGCTGGTTCAATATTCACAAATCAATCAATATGACACTTCACATTAATAAAAGAAATGATAAGAACCGTATGATCCTGTCAATAGATGCAAAAAAAGCATTTGACAAAATATAGCATCCTTTCTTACTAAAATCCTTCAAGAAAGTCAGGATACTTAAACATCATAAAAGCCATTATTCCACAGCTAATAGCATCCTCAATAGGGAAAAACTGAGAGTTTTCCCCCTGAAATCAGGAACATGACAGGGATACCCACTCTCACCACTGTTGTTTAACATAAAGCTGGAAGTCCTAGTATCAACATTCATACAATAATACAATAATTCATACAATAAAATGAAATAAAATTAATCAAAACCGGCAATGAAGAAGTCAAACTTTCACTTTTCACAGACAACACGAAACTCTACAAGGAAAACCTGAAAGACTCCACCAAAAGACTGCTAGAATTGAGACATGAAGACATCAAAGTCGCAGGGTATAAAATCAATGTCCAGAAATCGGTTGCATTTTTATACACCAATAATGAAGTAACAGAAAGAGAAATCAAGAAACTAATTCCATTTACAATGGAACAAAGAACCATAAAATACCTAAGAGTAAACCTAACAGAAGATGTAAAAG
The DNA here is from genome assembly GCF_008692635.1 of Crocuta crocuta. Classification (NCBI taxonomy): domain Eukaryota; kingdom Metazoa; phylum Chordata; class Mammalia; order Carnivora; family Hyaenidae; genus Crocuta; species Crocuta crocuta. The sequence goes on along the minus strand of NW_027528821.1, from coordinate 24,225 downwards.
ATATGTATGCTGAAAACTATAGAAAGCTTATGAAGGAAGCTTTGAGGAAGACACAAAGAAATGGGAAGAAAAAACATTTCATGCTCATAGATTGGAAGAATAAATATTGTTTAAATGTCAATACTACTCATTCATTGCAATCCCAATCAAAATTGCACCAGCCTTCTTCTCAAAGCTAGAACAAACAATCCTAAAATTCATATAGAAACACAAAGACCCTAAATAGCCAAAGTAATACTGAAGAAGAAAACCAGAGTGGGAAGCATCATNACGAAACTCTACAAGGAAAACCTGAAAGACTCCACCAAAAGACTGCTAGAATTGAGACATGAAGACATCAAAGTCGCAGGGTATAAAATCAATGTCCAGAAATCGGTTGCATTTTTATACACCAATAATGAAGTAACAGAAAGAGAAATCAAGAAACTAATTCCATTTACAATGGAACAAAGAACCATAAAATACCTAAGAGTAAACCTAACAGAAGATGTAAAAGATATGTATGCTGAAAACTATAGAAAGCTTATGAAGGAAGCTTTGAGGAAGACACAAAGAAATGGGAAGAAAAAACATTTCATGCTCATAGATTGGAAGAATAAATATTGTTTAAATGTCAATACTACTCATTCATTGCAATCCCAATCAAAATTGCACCAGCCTTCTTCTCAAAGCTAGAACAAACAATCCTAAAATTCATATAGAAACACAAAGACCCTAAATAGCCAAAGTAATACTGAAGAAGAAAACCAGAGTGGGAAGCATCATAATCCCAGTCTTTAGCCTCTACTACAAAGCTGTAATCATCAAGACAGTACGGTATTGGCACAAAAACAGACACATAGACCAATGTAATAGAATAGAGAACTCAGATTTGGACCCACATATATGACTAGTTAATCTTTGACAAAACAGGAAAGAGTATCCAATGGATAAAACACAGTCTCTTTAGCAAACGGTGCTGGGAGAGCTGGACAGCAACATGCAGAAGAATAAACCTGGACCAATTTCTTACACGATACACACACACAAAAAAACTTAAAATGGATGAAAGACATGAATGTGATACAGTAAACCATCAAACCATAGAGGAGAATGCAGGCAACAACCTCTTTGACCTCAGCTGCTGCAATTTCTAACTCGACACATTTCCAAAGGCAAGAGAATTAAACCAAAATGAACTATTGGGACCTCATCAAAATAAAAAGCTTCTACACTCCAAAGGAAACAATCAACAAAACTAAAAGGCAACCTACAGAATGGGAAAAAGATATTTGCAAATGGCATATCAGATAAAGGGCTAGAAAATCTATAAAGAACTCACCAAACTCCACACCCCAAAAATAAGTAAATCTAGTGGAGAAATGGGCAGAAGATATGAATAGACAATTTTCCAAGGAAGACATCTAGATGGCCAACAGACACATGAAACGATACTCAACATCACACATCGTCAGGGAAATACAAATGAAAGCCACACTGAGATACCACCTGACACCAGTCAGAGTGGCTAAAATGAACAAATCAGGAAACTATAGATGCTGGGGAGGATGTGGAGAAACCGGAACCCTCTTGCACCCTTGATGGGAATGCAAACTGGTGCAGCCTTTCTGGAAAACAGTGTGGTGGGTCCTCAAAAAATTAAAAATATAACTACCCTATGACCCAGCAATAGCACTGCTAGGAATTTATCCAAGGTATGCAGGACTGCTGATGCATAGGAGCACATGTACCCCAGTGTTCATAGCAGCACTCTCAACAATAGCCAAAACATGGAAAGAGCCTAAGTGTCCATCAACGGATGAATGGATCAAGAAGATGTGGTTTATCTATACCATGGAATACTACATGGCAATGAGAAACAATGAAATCTGGCCATGTGTAGCAACAGGGAAGGACCTTGAGGGTGTTATGCTGAGCGAAATAAGTAGGCAGAGAAGGACAAAGACCATATGTTTGCACATATAGGAAGATTAGGAGGAACTTAACGGAGAACCGTGGGGGAGAAGAAGGGGGGAAATAGTCGGGGAGAGGGAGGGAGGCAAACCATGAGAGACTCTTAAATATAGAGAACAAACTGAAGGTTGATGGGGAGGTGGGGGAGAGGGGAAAATGGATGATGGGCATTGAGGAGGGCACTTGTTGGGATGACCATTGGGTGTTGTATATAAGCCAATTTGACAATAAANTGGGGGTTGCTGGTGGGGAGTTGGGGGGTTGGGCTAAATGGATTATGGTCATTAAGTAGGGCACTTGTTGAATGAGCACTGGGTGTTATATGTGAGTGGTGAATCACTGGGTTCTACTCTTGAAACCAATACTATACTGTCTGTTAACTAACTAGAATTTAAATAAATACACTAAAAAAAAAATGAAGAGTAGAGAAACATCTACCATGCAAATGGATGTCAAAAGTCCAACAAGAAGATACATTGTAAATATTTATTTGTCAAACACAAGAGCACCCCAATATATAAAACAATACCAAACAAAATGAAACTAATTGATAATACTAAAATAATAATAGGTGACATTAATACCCAATTTACATCAATGGAAAGATTATCTAAACAAAAATTCAATAAGGAAACAACAGGTTTAGATGACACACTGAACAGATGGATATAACAGATATATTCAGAATTTTCCACCCTAAAACAGAAAATACATGTTCTTTTAAAGTGCACATGGAAAATTTTCCAGCATGGATAACATATTATCCCACATAACCACCCTAAACAAATTCAAGAAGGTGAAAATCATACCATACATCTTTCCTGACCATAATACCATGCAACTATAAATAAACCACAAGCAAAAATTTGGAAAGACAACAAATATATGGAAGTTAAATATCTTGGTACTTATCAATGAATGGGTCAACCAGGAAATCAAATAAGAAATTAAAAAAAACACATGGAAACAAATGAAAATGAAAACACAATGGTTCAAAACCTTTGAGATACAGCAAAAGCAGTCCTAAGAGAGAATTATATAACAATATAGGCTAACCTAAAGAAGCAAGAGAAATTAAAAATAACCTAAGTTTACATCTAAATAAGCTAGAAAGGAAACAACAAAGAAACCAAAAACCAGCAGAAGGAAGGAAATAATAAAGATTAAAGCAGAAATAAACAATATAAAAACTAAAACAAGAAACAAAAACACAATAAAACAGATCAATGAAACCAGGAGCTGATTCATTGAAAAAAATCAATAAAATTGATAAACCTCTAGCCAGATTTAGAGAGAGAGAGAGAGAGAGGGAGAACTCAGATAAATAAAATCACAAATGAGAGAGGAGAAATAACCAACACCACAGAAATACAATTATCAGACAATGTTATGGAAAACTATATGCCAAAGAATTGGACAACCTGGAAGAAATGGATAAATTCCTGGAAATATAAACTACCAAAACTGAAATAGGAAGAAATAGAAAATTNTTCCTAGAAACATATAAACTACCAAAACCGAAATAGGAAGAAATAGAAAATTTGCATAAACTTATAATCAGCAAATAAATTGAATCAGTAATCCAAAAACTCCCAACAAACAAAAGTCCAGGATTATGTGGCTTTACAAGTGAATTTTACCAAAGATTTAAAGAGGAGATAATATCTATTCCTCTCAAATTAGTCTAAAAGAAGTTAGGAAACTTCCAAATTCAATCTATGAGGCAATTATTGCCCTTATATAAAAACCAGAAAAAGATATCAGTAACCTACAGAAATCTGTTGCATTTCTATACATCAATAATGAATAAGCAGAAAAAGAAATTAAGAAAACAATCCCACTTATAATTGCACCAAAAATAATAAGATACCTAAGAATAAACCTAAACAAAGTGATGAAAGATTTGTACTCTGAAAACTATAAAACACTGATGAAAGAAATTGAAGGTGATACAAAGAAGTTGAAAGACATTTTGTGCTCAAAGACTGCAGCATATTTAAGTTGAATATTTAAAGAATAAATATTATTTAAAAACCTATCCTACACAAAGAAGTCTACAAATTTAATGTAATCTTATCAAAATATTGACGGAATTTTATGCAGAACTGCAACACACAATTCTAAGATTTGTGTGGAACCACAAAATACTCTGAATAGGCCAATCAATATTGAAATGGAAGAGCAAAGCTGAAGGTATCACAATTCTGGACTTCATGTTATATTACAAAGCCATAGTAGTCAAAATAGTATGGTACTGGCACAAAAATTGACATGTATTTCAACAGAACAGAATAGAAAACTGAGAGAAAATCACACAAATATATGGTCAATTAGTCTTTGACAAAGTAGGAAAAATATGCAATGAAAAAAAGACAGTCTCTTCAACAAATGGTACTGGAAAAGCTGGACAGCAACATCCAATAGAATGAAATTGGACCATTTTATTACACCACACACAAAAAAATAAATTCAAAATGGATTACAGACCTAAATGTGAGACTTGAATGCATAAAATTCCTAGAACAGAACACAGGCAGTAACCTCTTTGACACTGGCCTCACCAATTTTTTCCTAGCTATATCTCCTGAGGCAAGGGAAACAAAAACAAAAGTAAGCTATTGAGACTACATCCAAATAAAAAGCTTCTGCACAGCAAAGGAAACAATGAATAAAACTAAAAGGCAAAGTACAGAATGGGAGGATATATTTGCAAATATCCAACATGTACAAAGAAATTATTATCAACACCTGAAAAGCAAAAAATCCCAATTAAAAATGGGCATGAGACCATAAGACATGAACAGAGATTTCTCCAAAGAAGATATACAGATGGCCAACAAACATATGAAAAGATGCTCTATATCACTTATCATCAGGGAAATACAAATCAAAACTACAATGAGATATCACCTCATACCTGTCAGAATGGTTAAAATCAACAACACAAGAAAAACAGGTGTTGGTGAGGATGTGGAGGAAAAGAACACTCATGCATTGTTGGGAATGTGAACTGGTGCAGCTACTGTGGAAAACAGTATGGAAGTTACTCAGAAAGTTAAAAATAGAACGACTTTATGATCCAACAATTGCACTACTGGGTATTTTCCCAAAGAACACAAGAACACCAATTCAAAAGGATACATGCACTCCTATATTTGTACCAGCATTATTTACAATAGCCAAGATATGGAAGAAGCCCAGGTGTCCATCAATTGATAAATGAATAAAGAAGAATCACAGGTTAAATAGGTGATGGGGATTATGGAGTGCACTTGTCATGATGAGTACAGTGTGATGCATTGAATTGGTGAAGTACTATATTGTACACCTGAAACTATTATAAAAGTGTATGTTAATTAACCTCACGCCTGTCAAAGTGGCCAAAGTTAATAATACAAGAAACGATACTGATGATGTGGAGAAAGGGGAACCCTCTTACACTGTTGATAGCAATGCAAACTGGTGTAGCCATTGTGGAAAACAGTATGGAGTTTCCTAAAAAATTAAAAATAGAGCTACCCTACAATCCAGCAGTTGCACTGCTATGTATTTACTCAAAGAATATTAAAAAATGCTAATTCAAAGGGATACATATACCCTGGTGTTTTAGCAGCATTATCTATAATAGTCAAATTATGGAAACAGCCGATGTGTATATACATATGTATACCATGGAATATTAGTCATAAAAAGAATGAAATCTTGTCATTTGTCATATGGATTAAGCTAGAGAATATTATGCCAAGAAAAATAAGTCAGAGAAAGACAAATACCATATAAGTTTACTCATATGTGGAATTTAAGAAATAAAAGAAAGGAACATGGTGGGGGGAAGAGAAATAAACCAATCAACAGACTTTTAACTATAGAGAAAAAACAGAGGGTTACTTAAGGGGACATGGGCTGTTGGACAGGTTAAAGAGGTAATGAGTATTAAGGTGAGCACTTGTGATGAGTACTGGGTGTTGTATGTAAATGATGAATCACTAAATTCTACACCTGAAAGTAATATTACACTGTATGTTAGCTAACTGGAATTTAAATAAAATTTTGGGCAAAAATGAAAAAAAAATTACAAAGTTGAAACCATTCCTCTCACAACTAAAAAAAGAAAAAAAAATATTTGAAATCCATTCTGTAATCCCATGGTATCACCAGCCTGGAGTTTACAACAGTTCAACTAATAGGAAAACTGATATGTTTTTGTTTTACAAATAGTTTGTTGTCAAGTTGGTTTCCATATAACACCCAGTGCTCATCCCCACAAGTGCCTTCCTTCATGTCCATCTCCTCCCTCCCCCCCTCCACACCCATCAGTCCTCAGTTTGTTCTCAGCATTCAAAAGTCTCTCATGGTTTGCCACTCTCCCTCTCCCTCACTATTTCCCCCCTTCTTCTCCCCCATGGTCCTCCGTTAAGTTCCTCCTAATCCTCCTATATGTGCAAACATATGGTCTTTGTCCTTCTCTGCCTGACTTATTTCGCTCAGCATAACACCCTCAAGGTCCATCCCTGTTGCTACACATGGCCAGATTTCATTCTTTCTCATTGTCATGTAGTATTCCATCGTATAGATAAACCACATCTTCTTGATCCATTCATCCATTGATGGATACTTAGGCTTTTTCCATGTTTTGGATATGTTTTATGCAGTGAAAAAAATAAAATCACAATACTGCAAGATTTTCCTCCTTTAGTGCAATCTATGAATTTGAAGTTGAGTTTACAACCTGTACAAATCTTTACATTGATAATGACAGTTTGTATTTATTTCCATGTGCAACAGGAATTTAATTTAATTCATCTCTCTGACATTTGAAATACTTGTAGATTCTGTGATTGAGCCCTTTATCCTACATGCTTCAACATAGTAACAGGAATCATTCATTAATTTATTTAGAGAAACTAAGGATATGAGTTATTTCTATATATAATGTGGAAGATGAATTCCTACTGTGCTTTAATCAAGATGTAGGCCTCAGTCAACCAACTCGAGTACTACTAAATAGTGATTTGGTTAGCCACTCCCTGGAAAAAATAGACAAGTATAATCCTTACAATGTATGGCATCTCCAAATAGAAATAGTTACTAGGGGGACATCATTATATATGAGGATGCTGGAAAGAAGCTACCTCATTGGACTGTTGTTAAGACTCACTAAGACTGGTACACATAGTGTTTAATATAGTGTCAGGTGTATAGTAAACTTGTAATAGATGGTGCTAATATACTGTTCT
>NW_027528821.1:16682-16931 GCF_008692635.1 Crocuta crocuta | reverse complement strand
TACTTTTTAAAAGCCTGAAGTTCTTTTTAAGCCAAATCTTATAAAGATCACAATAGTAGTTGGTTAATAACTGATATAACTTCATAAAATTTACTACATACTAACTTTATAAAATGTACTCTGTATTATCAGTATATTAGTCTATTAAGTAATTAAATGTGAGATATATTTTGAGTAAAATTAGTGTACATATGTAAATATAATATGAATCTGTCATTAAAGATAAATCAAAATTTCAAAAAAATAATT
>NW_027528821.1:13101-16632 GCF_008692635.1 Crocuta crocuta | reverse complement strand
AATATGAATCTTTCATTAAAGATAATTCAAAATTTCAAAAAAATAATTTTTAAAAATTTATGAAACAAAAAATAATAGAAACAGATTCTTAATTATAGACACAATCTGATGGCTACCAGAGGGGAGGGAGTTGGTGGTGATGTTAAGTAGATGAGGCAGATTAGAGTGCACTTATGATGAGCACTGGATGCATGAAGTTGAATCACTATATTGTAAAACTGAAACTAATATAACACTGTATGTTAACTAACTGGAATTAAAATTAAAAGTTTAAAAATCATAATGAANTGCAAATTAATTGGCTATATGGAATTTATATGAATTAAATTATTTTTGTTTTTATTTTAAATTATTTTTATTTTAAATATGTTCATGCCTGTTTTTTCCAAACAACCAGTTAAACATTTGCTAACACACCACTGCTTTACAATTTCACTTTGCTTAGTTAATTTTCTTTTATTCTGCTAAAACATTTAGACTTTATGTCTTTGTGGGAGGATGGGTTAAGTGGGTGATGGGTAGGTATTAAGGAGGGCACTTGTGGGATGAGCACTAAATGTCATATGTAAGAGATAAATCATTGGGTTCTACTCCTGAAGCCAAGACTGCACTGTATTTTAACTAATTTGACTAGAAAAAAATAACAAAACAACAGTTAGACTTTGGTATCCACATGCAGAAAGGAGTAAATACAAACCCCCTGTGATCTAAAAAGGGAAAAACATCCAAGGATAATAAGAACCTTGAGTACTTTGACATGTGACAAAGGTAAAGGTAACCATGCTTATTTTTTCTTCTCTGTTAAGTGTGGTGATAACCAAAACATGAGGGGAAAGAAATCAATAAAATGACTTTTTAAACAAAGCCCAACAGTAGTCTCTTTAGACCTTAAAGATCAAGGGGTTAGGACTCTAGTAGAGCATGACTCTCCACAACTTCTATTCATAGAAATCCAAAGCATTACAGACACCTACAATGACTCTCCAGGCTAATCTTTTCTTTACATCCTTCCAGAAAAAAAACATTATAGTCTTTCATTATCTCTCAAACACACGTAGTGCTCCCCAATCTGTTCTTCTTTAAACTCTTTTTCCTTTTTTTTTTTTTCTTCAGGATAATCCATCCTCAAGAACTCCTAGTTGAAGAGTGTTATCTCTTGTATACTAGTGGGACTTGATCATCAATTCTGAATGTACTTATCTGTCTATTTTAAGGCTTATGGCATTATTAAAAAAAAGACTCCTCATAGTCCATTCAAATACCCACAAATTCATATATTATTAATGTATGTTTATTCCTTCAAACCCTTGCCCCTGTCTAAATGAGAAAAAGTTAGGAAAGTATCTGTAAAGCATTTTGTAAGCCTGTATACACATACACACACACAGACATACACACATATGCGTTTTGCAGATGGTAAAGCTTACATATGTAAGCTGATAATATTATTTCTTTTATTGTAACCATCACAGTTTTTCAAGATGGCCAGCCTCCTTTCCTTTTTATTCTTAACACCTGTTGTTTTTGACCAAAATAGCAGGAGGATTTAATATTCTGAAATAAAGTAGAAAAGACAGAAATGATTCAGGGAGCCTGAGTGGTTCAGTTGGCTAACCATCTGTTCTGTTCAGGTCATGATCTCGCAGTGCCTGAGTTCAAGCCCTGTGCCAGGCTCTGTGCTGACAGCTTAAAGCATAGAGCCTGCTTCAGACTCTGTGTCTCCCTCTCTCTCTGCCCCTCCCCGCTTCCCCTATGTTTCTCTCTCAAAAACAAACATTAAGAACATTTTTTTAAAAGTCAGAAATGCTGAAAAATGAATTGAAGAGCTATCATTAAAGTTAAGCCTCTTAAAAAAAGAGAAGCATCGGGTGCCCGTGTGGCTAGTCAGTTAGGCGTCTGACTTCAGCTCAGGTAATGATCTCACGGTTTGTGAGTTCAAGCCCCACATCGGGTTCTGTGCTGACAGCTAACTCAGAGCCTGGAGCCTGCTTCGGATTCTGTGTCTTCCTTCTCTCTCTGCCCCTCCCTTGCTAGTGCTCTCTCTCGCCCTCTCTCTCAAAAATAAATATTTTTTTTTTAAAAAGAGAAGCAGAAAATTAACAAAAAACTTTTTTCAACATTTGTATTCATTTTCAGAGAGACAGAGTGCAAGCNCCTTATTTTAATCAGTTAGGTTTTTGCACAAGGTTTTGTTTGAGGATAATGCCAAAGAAAGATTATTCTGGAAAAACTTTGTAGTGTGGATTGGAACAGAGAGCCAGGAGACTGTGAGTTAGAGTCAACACTACAATTACTACTACTATGGAGAAGGAAGAGAAGGAGGAGGAGGAAGAGGACGACGAAGAGGAGGAGAAGAAGGAAGACGTACGGAGTGAAATGAAGAGAAGGAGGAAGGAGAGAAATATCAAGTACAGTTAATATTCAGCACTATATATAAAAATTAAAGCTAATCATCTCAGGTAATATTTACAACAATTTTAAAATTGTCATGATCTCCATTTTTNAGATTGACTCTAGAGCTTAAATTCTAAATCTGAATTCTAAATTCCAATTTGAATAATTTAAAGATGCAATTTCATTGAGGTGTCATACCCTCAACCAATTGAATGCATGTCCAATAGTGTCCTTCAATTAAAAACTAATAAAAAAACAATCTACAACAACCAGAAGTACCTGTAGATAAGTGAATGTGATGGCCCCAGATAAGATTAACTGAACTAGCAGTTTTTCAATGCTAAGTGAAATATACCAGTCAGAGAAAGACGAATACCAAATGATTTCATTCATATGTGGAATTTAAGAAACAAAACAAAGGAATGAAGAAAAAAGAGACCAAACCCTCCAGACTCTTAAGTATAGAGAACAAACTGGAGGTTGCCATAGGGGAGGTGAGTTGGGGGATGGGTGAAAAAAGGAAGAGGATTAAGAGTACACTTATCACGGGGGTCACCTGGGTGGCTCAGTTGCTTAAGTATATGACTTTGGCTCAGGTCATAATCTCATGGTTTGTGAGTTCGAGCCCACATTAGGCTCTGTGCTGACAACTCAGAGCCTGGAGCCTACTTCAGATTCTATATCTCCCTCTCTCTCTCTGCCCTCTCCCACTCTCTCATGAATAAATAAAACATTAAAACATTTAAAAAATTTAAAAAAAGAGTACACTTATCATGATTAGCATCAAGTAATGTATAGAATTGTTGAATCACTATATTGTGTACCTAAAACTAATGTAACATTGTATGAAAATTATACTAAAATTTAAAAATTAATTAATTAAAAAATGGGATTTTGATAATATTTTACCTGAGAACTATAAATTTGACAAGAGTTTCCAATTGCAAATATATTTGTCTTTTCTTATTGTGAGTTGTTACAGACATTAAAAAATATAGTGTAGGGACGCCTGAGTGGCTTAGTCGGTTAAGCGTCCGACTTTCGCTTAGGTCATGATCTTGCGGTTCGTGGTTCGAGCCCCACGTCGGGCTCTGTGCTGACTGCCAGCTCAGAGCCTGGAGCCTGTTTCAGTCTGTG
>NW_027528821.1:12528-13055 GCF_008692635.1 Crocuta crocuta | reverse complement strand
AGTGTAACAGCATTTTGAAAATGGTTGAAAACAGAAGATATATGAATCTCCCAAAACCTCAGAATTCACGACAGAGTTCATATCTTTCCTCAAAAGTAACTAAACAGAGAAATTCTACAACTAGGCTGTCTTCAAGATATCTGTCTGCTAATAAGAGATAATCAAATTTTCTAATTGAGTGTTGACACATCCAATTTAATCCCACCAAGGATGATAATGACATATTTTTGAAAATACATAAATTGTGAACTCATACATAAACAATATTTACTAAGTTGACTGCCTAGAAGGCAATTTACAAATGAATCTCTAAGTGTCCATTTCAAACTTGCTGTTGCTAACCGTATTTGTTTGTGTGCAGTGTGTATGTGTATATGCACACATGTGAGAGAGATCACTAATAAGTGAATTCCTGAAAATGTCCTCAGAAAATATGTTTAGCCCTCTACTTTAAAGGCCAATCATGTAACCAACTGATTTTACTTCAACTAAATCTTTTGAATATATTAAATTGTGTACTTTGAGCC
>NW_027528821.1:11084-12369 GCF_008692635.1 Crocuta crocuta | reverse complement strand
AAACTTGCAGAAGAAAATACATCTTACTATATGAAATTACTATATGAAAATATAGTAATTGTAGCTTTCCTAAGTTTTGTGACTATAAATTAAAAAATCAGTATCTCTTTGCTGACATACATTCATGCTTTAATAGTCCTTCTGTGTATTCACTTACAAACTCTTCTCACTTGCAAAAACACATCTTTAAGACAATGGGAAATTAATTATAAGAAATTTGCTGGTAAATAGACATCCTCCCTCCAGAAATTGAAAAAAAAACAAACAAACAGAAAAATCCCCACTATTTAGAAACCGTCGAGGGACCTGGGTGGCTCAGTCAGTTAAGCATCCGATTTCAGCTCAGGTCATGATCTCAGGGTCCATGGGTTCCAATCCCATATCGGGCTCTGTGCTAACAGCTCTGAGCTTGGAGCTTGCTTCAGATTCTATCTCCTTCTCTCTCTGCCCCTCCCCCCCATGCTCTGTCTCTCCCTCAAAAATAAACATTAAAAAATTGTCTATAAACTCTTATACTCTAGCAAAAACAAAAAATATCTTGGATGACATTATGTAACCATTTCTCTCTCTCTCTNAAAAATGTTCAACTACCATGACATCCAAAAGCCCAGAGCCAAAAGTGCTAGAACTTTTACATAAACAAAATTAAATAGTACCCAGGCAAAGTGAAAGTTAGTCATCCAGATGTTTCCAGCTGGATATTTGCTGTACTGAGAAAAAAAGATCCTATTTGACTCATTTTTTCCCACATCGCAAGCAGCTGCTAACAGTAGCAACCCCAAAGCAATTTAGTAACTATACTTTGAACCGTAAAATTACTAAATTGAGTACATCCTGTCCCATCATACTTAGGTCCTTAGTGTAAAAACAAATACTTTTTACTTAGTTCTCCTCAGTATACTTTTGTTGCTGTTGTTACTATCATTTTCTTACCTGATCTTCTCCTTGCATATCTTGCTTTTCAACTTTATTCTAAGAGGAAAAAATCAAGATAATTTAGGAAGAACATACAGCCAAGGAAGAAGAAACCATATTTTAAAAAAGTGTTAAGATGTTAGGAAAAGCCAAGATAAGGAGAACTGTAATTTATGTCCAATGAGCTTCAATTCTATTTCTGTGAGAATTAAGCTTAAATACATTAAATACTAATATTTTAGTGCAGTTATTTAATCATCTGCAAATAGTGTTTACATCCATCCAACATTTTTATATATCTCAAAGAATATTTATGTTTGGAGATACTTTGTAAAATAGCTCTTTAACATAAAAATTCCAACTTCTTAAG
>NW_027528821.1:10363-11053 GCF_008692635.1 Crocuta crocuta | reverse complement strand
TCCCACCTTCATACCCTCAGAAAAACTTCACCTGATTCTGAAGACTTGTACTCCTGGAAATTTCATTTCTCAGAAAAGAAAACCATGAGAGGAAGTTTTTCTGGTCCAAATTTTGAATAAGACAGAACTATTTAGAAGACCTAGAAGCCTTGGGGAAAAGCGACCATCTCATTTTATAATAAGTAGTAATGAAGGAAGGGAATGGCGGGCATAGTCAGACACATGTCTTGCTATTAATAGAATGACATTTCCAAGCAGCTGTCCAAATAGTTCAAGTCCCCCATCACAACTGTAACTTACCTCAGAGTCAATATAAAAAATCAACCAGCTACCAATTCTGGAATTTAAAAAAAAAACAACTATGAATGAACTTGAGGAAATTCCTTCTCTATAGACTACTTAAGCGATAAACCATCTAATGACAGTAACATAACTTACCTAACTTTTGGCTTTCCATGCAATCAGCCACTGTAGAACCAGATATCTAGTCAAACAGTTGGCTAGGCATTAGTTGTTTTTTTTTAATTATTACACATCTTTACTATTTAAATTTAATTTCTATCAATGGGGCTAGAAAAATGAGATTGTAGAAGAAAGACCAAAAGATAGGGTTATTTGGATTTCATGGCTTTATAATTATTTAAACTATTTCCTGTGGAATGCTAAAGAATAGAAATGACAATGAACTTT
>NW_027528821.1:9529-9947 GCF_008692635.1 Crocuta crocuta | reverse complement strand
TTCTCAGAAAAGAAAGCCATCCATTAATCTCTGGGAAAAAAAGGAAGAGCACTGAAAAGGAAGTATTGGAACCATGAGTTTAGGTCAACTTCAATATAATTATACCATAAAGAATGAAAATAATATTTAAAAAGTGATAATGTTTTAGAATGCAGATTAGCTAGGAAGAACTATGATATCACAGAAAGCAGAATAAGACTATGTCCAGTTTACATTCATAAGCAGACCCAGTTATTTTCATATCTAGGTATTTTTTCATTCCCAGTACAATTAAAGAATTTTCATTATAATGTAAGTTCCTCAAATTTTGCCATCCAATAACACATTGTTCTGGAGTGCTTAGTAAATGAATTAATTGAGGTGTTTTTTTTTTCCCTTCTATTTATTCTATTTAGAGATTTTAGAATCTAACTTCATT
>NW_027528821.1:7299-9501 GCF_008692635.1 Crocuta crocuta | reverse complement strand
AGAAAGTTTTATATTTCTGAGATGGGAGATGAAGATTTTTAAATATTGTTCTTAGATAATCTCCAAAGAAGTTCATTGTAGGTAAAATTAACTTGAATAAGTTAAGTAAGTCTTGAAGTCAAGAAATCAGTTACTGATCTTTCCTTCTGACTGCTGAACAGTAAACCATCTGGTTTGTCATCACGTAAATCACATTCCATTCTGTTAACATGGTTACAACTAACCACCATTTGTTATAGCAACATGGAACTAAGGAGCAACTGGATATATTTTGAAAGGGAGCTTCATAGTAATCTCTATATTTTCCAGGGTTGAAGCAGGGAACAATAGCCTGAGTATCTAAAACACAATGCTTGATAGTCTGATTTTACTGGAATTTTTTAGTGTGCTTTATGAATTAGTTCCACCATGGAAGTAAAGGTAGACATTTTTACATCCTTCTACTCAATATTCAAGAGGAGTCATATAGGAAAATAAACTTTAAGAATGTCTAGTATTCTATTCCAAACTTCAAAGTAAATGAAATTTTATATAAAATTGAGTAATAGTGGCATAAGGAACACAATAGAGTGTTTTTCTTCTTTTTCTGAAATTCTCAGATATAAAAAAATATTCCATAAAATAAACATTAAACCCACACTTGATGACATTTTCTGTACTTAAAAGTTGGACACAGGAAGTAATAACTTAGATTTCTTATAATATAGTGATGGATTCTGTCCCATATTTAAGCCTGAACTACATAAACTACTTAAATTTAGAAAAGAACACAGAAGTGAATTAATTTTCTATATGATAAGAGAAAAACTTGGATTATAATATGTAATTTTTGAAATATGATTATCACCTTTCCTTCTATTTTTCTATTTTGAAAAATTTACATCCTACTAATTATTCTCCAATTGCTATTTTTCCTATAGCTGATTTAAAAATGAAAATGAAAACTGGGAGGAGGAAGAGTTTAGATGGTGGAGAGCTAGGAGAACCTTATACTTGCCTGGAACACAGCTAGATAATTATCAAATCATTCTGAACACACAGGAAATCTATCTCAGGACTGAGAGAACAAACTACACAACTGGAGGGAGAAAAGAGGCCATACTGTGGAAGGTAGGATGTACAGAGATGAGATTTGGAGGAGAAAAGAATCATGGGTGTTGTTGAGGGGATGGAGCATTGCTCACAGAGAGAGGAAATACGGAGAGAGAAATCAGAATGCAGGGTACTGCACGCACACAGAAAAACACATCTAAAAACTGTTGACTGAAAAAATTAGAGAATCTGATGATCACTGTTTTTATAAGGCAGAATTCAAAGTCTCTCAAGACTAGCAGGCATAGTGGTACTCCTGTGGATAAGGAGGGCAGAGGTTTGGAATTGGACAGTGTGCTCTGAGGATCCCCAGGTTGCATTGGGAGACAATAGTTCTCCCTTCTTGAGGTATATTTAGGAGAGGTGGCACTACCTTTCAGGCAACAAAAGAGTTGACAGGTGCCATAAGGCTACCCCTTTCATTAGCATATGAGCAGAGAGGCCTGCTGAGCGCAGCTAACCTGGATGGCAGCTTTTTACTACACTACCATGAAATCCAAGACCTTGCACAGTCATGCAGTACCCCTCTGGAACAAACACGTGCCAACCGCAGCAGGGTGAGACCCATCTCCAGAGGATCAGTGAGAGTCTGCATTTTGCCAGAAGCCTAAAATTTGGAGTTTTTAAAACCAAGCACACACATGAGATAAAACACAGGAGCATGCACTGCCAGATAGCCAGATGGCTTGAGCACAGACAGAGTGAAGGCAGAGATCTGATGGAAACCTGGGACACAAGAAGAGAGATTGTTCACTCTTCTATGAGGGCTTCCTGAACAGGAGCTGGTATAAATTCTTGTCTTCAGGGAATAGACTGAGGCTATGCCATTTTTCATCCTTCCTTTCAGCATGGATGGACTTTAAGGAGCAGCACATAGCACACAGTAGAGGCTTGAGCTGTTTACACCAACCCTGCTCTCCCTGTTCTCTGAAGATGCCTTTTAATCAGGCCAAGTGTGATTGAAAGCCAGAGCAGCACCAGGCCCTTCCCTCATAAGACCAGCAACCCCCCACACCAGGTCTGCTGATCATAGGTTGCTGCAACACTTCAGGTATAGTGGAAATAGTACCAGTAACCAGCTTTCCAAAAACACAAAAGACAGAGACCTAG
>NW_027528821.1:0-7060 GCF_008692635.1 Crocuta crocuta | reverse complement strand
ACTGGGCCTCAGAAAAGCATAGAAGAACCAGAAAGACCCTTATCACAGAGGAAAAAAAAAACCCTAAAAATTAGTTAAGCCAAAATAAAAAAGGCTGTAAACTGAGATGCAAAATGAACTAGATATAATGACTACAGGATGAAAGAAGCAGAAAAATGACTAAGTAATATAGAAGATAACATATAGAAAATAATGAATCTGAAAATAAGAGGGAAAGAAAAATATTGGGTCATGAATATAGATTTAGGGAACTCAGCGACTATATAAAGTGTAATAACATTTGTATCATAGGAATCCCAAAAGAAGAGAGGGAAACAGGGCAGAAGGTTTATTTGACCAAATTATAACTGAAACCTTCCCTAATTTAGGGAAAGAAACAGATATCCAGATACAGAATTCACAGAGAACTCTAATCATAATCAACAAAAGCAGGCCAACACCACCACATATCATAAAAAAGTTGCAAAATAAGAATCCTGAGTAGCAGCAGAAAATAAATGCCAAAACTACAAGGGAAGAAAAATCATGTTAGCACCAGATCTTTCCACAGAAAGCTGGAAGGCCAGAAGGGAGTGACATAATGTATTCAACATGCTGAATGAGAAAAATACACAGCCAAGAATACTTTATCCAGCAAGTCTGCCATTCAGAAAAGAGAGATAGTTTCCCAGACAAGCAAAAACTAAACGAGTTTATGAAAACTAAACCAGATCTGCGATATATATTAAAGTGGAATTTTTGAGTGGGAAAGAAAAAAAAATATTAGAAAAGAACAAAGAAAATCTCCAGAAACAATAACTTTACAGGAAATACAATCCACTAAATTAATATCTCTCAATAATCACTCTGAATGTAAGTGAAACAAAATGCTCCAAACAAAAGACAGAATGCTGTCAGAATGGATTAAAAAAAAAAAAAAAGACCCATCTATATGCAGCCTAGACCATACTCACTTTATTTTATTTCATTATCTTATTTTATTATTTTAAAGACAGTGGAAGGATAAGTAGGGCAAAGGGACAGAGGGAGAGAGAGAGAATCTCAAGCAGGCTCTATGCTCACATGTAACTTGATTCAGGGCTAAAGTCACACTATCCTGGGATCATGACTTGAGCTGAAATCAAGAGTCAGATGCTCAACCAACTGAGCCACCCAGCAGCCCCAGACTCATTTTTAGGCCTAAAGATTGAAAGTAAGGTGATATAAAACCATCTATCATGAGAATAAATATCAAAAGAAAGGCAACATGGCCAGACTTATTTTAAGAAACTAGACTTTAAACCAAAGACTGTAAGAAGAATTGAAAAAGAGCACTATATTATAATACAGGGGTCTACCCAACAAGATTTAACAACTGTAAATATTTATGCCCACAACTTGAAAACACCCAAATATATAAATCAATTAATAACAAATATAAAGAAACTCATTGATAACAATAAAAAAAAAACAATAAAATAATAGTAAGGAACTTTAACANCATAAACTCATTGATAATAATACCATAATAGTAAGAGACTTCAACACCCCATTTACAGCACTTGACATATCATCTAAGCAGAAATTTAACAAGGAAACAATGGCTTTCAATGACACACAAGACCAGAAGGACTTAACAGATATATTCAGAACATTTCATTCTAAAGCAGCAGAATACACATTCTTTTAAAGAGCACATAGAACATTCTCCAGAGTAGATCACATACTGAGTCATAAATCCAGCCAAATAAGTTCAGAAAGATTGAGATCATACCATGCATATTTTCAGACCACCGTGCTATGAAACTTTAAGTCAAACACAAGAAACAAGTTTGGAAAGACTACAAGTACACGGAGATTAAGAAACATTGACTAAATGAAATTAACTAGGAAATTAAAGAAGAGATTTAAAAAAATACATGGAAGAAAATGAAAATGAAAACAAGACAGTCTAAAAGATTTGGGATGCAGCAAAGGTGGTCATAAGAGGGAATGTGTATAGCAATACAGGTCTACCTCAAGAAGCAGGAAAAGTCTCAAATATACCAACTAACATTATACCCAGAGGAACTAGAAAAAGAACAGCAAATAAATCCTAAAGCCAGCTCAAGAGAGGAAATAATTAAGATCAGAGCAGAAATAAATGACATAGAAAAAAATTCATTAGAACAGATCAACGAAACTAAGAGCTAGTTCTTTGAAAGAATTAATACAATTGATAAACCCCTAGCCAGACTTATCAAAAAGAAAAGAGAAAAAAAAACAAATAAATAAAATCACAAATGAAAGAGGAGATATCACAACCAACACTACAGAAATACAAACAATTATAAGAGANAAAAAATATAAAAAAAAAAAAAAAGTCTAGGGCCAGATGGATTACCAGCAGAATTCCACTAGATGTATAAAAAAGAGTTAATACCTATTCTTCTCAAACTTTTACTAAAAGTAGAAATGGAAGGAAAAATTCCAAACTCATTCTATGAGGCCATTACCTTGATTCACAAACCAGAAAAAGGTCCCACTAAAAAGGAGAATAACAGGCCAATATGCCTGATGAACATGGATGCAAACCTTATGAAGAAAATATGAACAAATTGAAACCAACAGTACATTGAAAGAATAAAATGGGATTTATTCCTGGGTTGATTTACAAATCAATTAGTGCCATACACCACATTAATAAAAGAAAGGATAAGAACCATATAATTCTGTCAATAGATGCAGAAAAAGCATTTGACAAAATACAGCATCCATTCTGGATAGAAACCTTGAACAAAGAATGAATAGTAGGAATTCATTTCAACAACATAAAGGCGAATATGAAAAACCAATAGCTAATATCATCCTCAATGGTCAGGAAAAAGACAGGGATGTCCACTCTCACCATTTTTATTTAACATAGTCCTCTAAGTTCTAGCCTCAGTGCTCAGACAACAACAACAACAAACAAACAAACAAATAAATAAATGGTCTACCTGAAGCCAGAAGTGTGGCTGAGAGACAGCGGTGGCTGGTAGCCCTGGGGTCAGCCAAGGCTTGCCTGACAGACAGTAGGACCAAAAGGAAAAAGAGTTTGTTGAAAACACTGAAAACTTGAAAACTAAAATGTCAGAACTAAGACTCTACTATGACCTCCTTATTCAGCAAGTAGATAAAACAAAAGAAGCGACCACAATTGGTGTGTCCAATTCTGAGGAGGGAATCGATGTGGGAACTCTGCCGAAATCAACCTGCAATACTTTTCTGAAGACTTTGGAAGAATGCATGCAGATCGCAAATGCAGCCTTCACCTCCAAACTGCTCTATCACACTCCACCAAGTTCACCGCAGATGGCCATGCTCAAGTCCAACAAGATGTAACATCCTATTATACTGATTCATAATTCATTGGCAAGGCAAATNAAGACAGTGTTTTTTTAGCTCTGGCTGGGGTGCTGACTTTAAACTAGGTGCCCTGGTCCCAGAAGGCGCTAGGAAAAACTGAACTGCCAAGAGCCCTGCACCATCCATGGCGGCAGCACGCACAACATTGGCCCGCTGAAGCGGAGGTGGCGGTGGCTACCTGGTGAAGCGGTGCCAGCACCTCGTGAAGTGGCGGCGGCACATGCAACAGCGGCCTGCTAAAGCGGCAACGGCGGCAACCTGGTGAAGGGGCGCCGGCGCCCTGTAAAGCGGCAGCGGCCCNGCCCGCTGAAGTGGCGACCTGGTGAAGCGGTACCGGCGCCCGGTAAAGAGGCAGCGGCGCGCAACAGCTACACGGACTCTACGGACCTGAAGTTGCTACGTTCCCCGAACTCACTCGGGTTGTATCCCTGCTTGACCCCGGCAGATCTGAGGCTGAGACACTTCCCCCACCCCCCACTCAACCCCCAGGCAACAGGGAAGGAGTAATCTGCGGGACTCTTCAGGGCAGTATAACAAAGCCCCCTGACTGGGACCTAAAAACAGGCAGTGTGTGGGGCATAGAACTCATCACACCTTGGCTACATCCTCAGCACAGGGAGATCGGACTAAAGAAGTAATTTGCAACGCTTGGTTGAGAAGGGACTGGGGCAATGCCATTCTTCTCCCCACACCCACCAAGGAGGGTCCTCAGGGAGCTGCCAGTGGACACAGTGGAGACAAGACCTGTCTACACCAAACCACGCCCATCCCCTCGAGAAAGCTGTTTTGTTGTTGTTGTAGCTGANAGCAGAACTCGCAGGGGCCGTGTGTACAACAAGCTTTTAAAATTAACAAGAGAGGAGGAGGGGACAAAATGGCGGAGAAGCAGGGAGCTCCATACATTGCACTCGCCCCCATATCTCACACAGAAAAGATCTGAAGCCATAGGAAACCTTATAGAACCCAAGAGATTGGGAGAAAAAGGACGCAGAATTCACTGAGAAAGCCTTCTAACGTGAGTGCGAACTGGGGAAGATAAAATCGGGCCGGGATCGGAGACTCCAGGGACGGGGGCGATCCCCCTCTGCGGGGAGTGAGAGGGGAAAAAGAGAGAGTCCAAAACTACTCAAGATATGGGCCCTGCCGCTGGGAAACAGAAAAACCTCTGCTCAGGGAACAGAAGGACCGTGCGCGGCAAATCCCTGCACACCAGGTCCCCATGTGCCAATTCCTCCCGGAGGGGTTGCGTGCGCAGACCACTTCTTTGTGCTCCTGGCTAGCTGGACGCTTAGAGAAGCTGCACGCCTACCGCGCCATTGTGACCCTGGCTGGCTTGAACCCTGGAGGAACCACATGCGTGCATACTGGGTCACCGCGCTCCTGGCTGGCTGGAACTCTAGAGGGAAGGCGAAGAGCTTAAAAACTTGTAGATTTGTCCGCAAGTTCATGTTTCGGGGGACGAGACACAGAGGGACCTGGTTTCCCTCTCTCCAGAGGGCCCGGCACGGCCCACAGACAGTCCCCCGCCCACGCTCCCCAACTGACTAGGAGGAGAAGGGAGCAGCTATTTTGGCTCCATCCCCAGTGCTAGGCAAGAGGCTTGGAATTGCCCCGAGGGGATCACCTGTGAGGTTGTGTCTATGGCGATTTCAGTGGGGCTTGTGGACTGGGATTTGGAAACTAGGCCTGGCCTGGGTTAAAGAGCACAACCCACTTTGACTGTGCCCCCAGCACGGAGAGCTTAACACCCAAAAAAGTGAGGTGCAGCGCTTGGTTCAAGAAGGGACTGGAGCGCTGACACTCTCCTCCCCAACACCGCCAAGGCAGAACTCCCTCCTGATGCATTGGATCACACCATGCCCACACCTGCTTGAGAGCTGCCCTCCCCCCTTTTTTTTCTTTTTTCTTTTATGTTATTTTTTCCCCTCAGAAAACTGACCTAATTAACTGTGATCACTGGCTTGCTTAAACAGCCAATCTGTAAATTCTACACCTACCGACCATTTCATCTCTTTCTCTCAGGAATAATTAGACTATATAGTTTCTCTGAATAACACCAGCGTCCTTCTCTCACCTATCCAATCATATTCCACCCTTTAACCCTTTGAAAAAAGCTTCTTATCCCTTCTGCCTGTTCATTCTATTTCCAATTTTGCCTCATCCCCGCGCTGTCTTCTCTCTCTTACTCTATGCACTTCAACCTGGACTGCATAGACCCGGCTGTTTAATTGTAGCTGGGAAATCTGGTTATATGTTTTAAACCATTCTTTGTCCATCGGTTTTCTCCTTTTTTTCCTTTTCTTTTCTTCTTTTTGACTTTTTATGTATTTTTAAATTTTCTATTATTCGCCTTCCCTCCTCCGTCTTTTCTCCTAACCTTTTCGTTTCCCTCTCGGTTTGCATGTTAGTTTGATTTGTCTGTGCGTTTGTGTGCCTCTGCTACCTGTATGATTGTCCGTCTGTTTCCTTCTCCAGGGCTGCCTCAAGAAACTAGCCAAAATACACATGGTGGAGAGTCCCAAATATCACTACGATTACGAAAATAAAATAACGAAGGTCTCAACAATAGAGACCAAGAGGTACCGTACAAAAAACACTCTGAAAGGATAGGCCCTGGACAGTCAAGGAGTTTTCTCAGGAACAGCAATGCTCACAGGTGCAGAGAGCATAATAAGTCTTTAAAACTAACAAGAGACAGAAAACTAACTAAAATGATGAAACGAAAGAGCTCTCCTCCAAAGAAATTCCAAGAAGAATTGACAGTTAATGAACTGCTCAAAACAGATATAAGCAGCATAACTGAACAAGATTTTAAAACAATAATTATAAAATTAATAGCTAGACTTGAAAAAAGCATAGGGGACATCAAAGAAACTATGGCTACAAGCAACACGGAGAATAAAAAAAGGCATGATTAATTTAAAATTTTGATAAATGAGATACATAATAAATTAGAGGCCTCCAATGCACGGATTGAAGAGGCAGAAAGGAGAATAAGTGATTTAGAAGACACTGTTATAGAACAAGAGGAAACTGAGAAAAAAAGACAAACTGATGAAGGAACATGAAAGAAGAGTTCGACACCTCAGCTATACAGTCAAATGGAACAATTTCCATATTGTAGGGATCCCAGAAGAGGAAGAGAGAGGGAAAGGTGCTGAAGGAGTCCTGGAACAAATTACAGCAAAGAACGTCCCCAACCTGGGGAAGGAAGTAAATGTTCAAATACAAGAGAATCAGAGGACTCCCCTCAGACGTAATTTGAATCGATCGTCGGCACGGCATATCATAGTAAAAATGGCAAAAGATAAGGACAAAGATGCAATCTTGAAAGAAGCTGGGGAGAAAAAGGCCCTGAGATACAAAGGGAAACCTATCAGAAGGTGACAGCCCTATCTACTGAAACTGGGCAAGAGAAAGGAATCGTAGGAGATCTTCAATGTGATGAACAGAAAAAATATGCAGCCATATTTTTTGAATAGAGCCAAAAATACTCTATCCAGCAAGCCTGTCATTCTCCAAATAAATAGAAAATGAAAGAATTTGTCAACACTAAGCCAACCCTACAAGAAATCCTGAGGGGGACACTCTGAAGAAATGTTGGAAGGAATAAAGATACCAGAGACATAACCACAAACATGAAGCCCAAAAAAGACAAAAAGACTCTAAACCCACATATTTCAATAATAACACT
>NW_027528820.1:31723-41542 GCF_008692635.1 Crocuta crocuta | reverse complement strand
ATCAGATAAAGGGTTAATATCCAGAGTCTATAAGGAAGTCACCAAACTACACGCCCGAAGAACAAATAACCCAGTGAAGAAATGGGNAGGGTGTTATGCTGAGCGAAATAAGTCAGGCAGAGAAGGACAAATATCATATGTTTGCACGTATAGGAGGATTAGGAGGAACTTGACGGAGGAACAAGGTGGAGAAGAAGGGGTGAAATCGTGGGGGAAAGGGTGAGAGGGAAACCATGAGAGACTCTTGAATGCTGACAACAACTTAGGACTGACGGATGTGGGTGGGAGGGGGGATGGGCATGCAGGAGAACACTTGTGGGGATGAGGACTGGGTGTTATGTGGAAACTAATTTGACAATAAACTATTTTTAAAAATAAAAAATAAAAATAAAGGTACACTTAATGACTTAAAAAAAAAAGAAAGTAGTATAGGAAGCATGGATGAAATCAGTGTGCCAGAAATATTGCTTCATTTTCTTTAATAACAAAATCTCTGCTTCTTAAGCTCCATTCCATAAGGGTAGTGGAAATTTCAATTTTCATGTTTAAGATTCCCTACCCTATAGAGTTTATGTCATACTTGTAGAATCTTAAACCATACTAATATTTTAGGTAAGAGACAGTTTTTCAGATATCTGACTATACCAGTACCACAGAGAAGCCTATTATCACAGCCTAAGTGACTGTCAAGTATTGGAACGAACACCTGATTTTGTGCCAAATCTGGACACAAGAAACTTTGCAGAGGCTTGACCTCCCATGCCAGGGGTCTCACACACAGCCCAGCAATTCCTCTCCAGGAATTTTTACCTTTTGGACAGTGCTGATAGGAACCAGAACTCAGGGGACCTCAGGAATCTTTTTCTCTCCTCCTCCAGACATTAGAAGTTTTTTTCCCCTCCTTTCCCTGGTTTGTATATGTGTGGCCGTACTTCAGAGGAACCCAGAAATCTCATTTATTCAGTACAATATAGTAGTCAGGTGCTCAGGCCCTCGAATCAGATAAGATCTAAGTTCAAAACTTCTACCAATTACTGACTGTATGACTTTAGGCAAGTAATCCTATCTGTCTGGACCCTCACCTTATAGATTTAAAAAAAAATGCCTACCTCATAGGGATGTTGTAAGGATGAGATAATGTACATATATAAAAGTTTTGGGGTTTTTTCCCACCTTTTTATTTAAATTCCAGTTAGTTATACCATACAGTGTAATATTAACTTCAGGTGTAGAATTTAGTGATTTAACATTTACATGCAACACCCAGTGCTCATCACAGTATGTGCTCTCCTTACTACCTATCACCTATTTAACCCGTCCCCCTGACTACCTCCCCTCTGGTGACTATCAGTTTGTTCTCTATAGTTAAGAATCTGTTTTGCGTTTTTCATCTCTTTCCCCCATGTTCATTTTTTATGTTTCTTAAACTCCACATATAAATGAAATCATATTGTATTTGTCTTATTCTGACTTATTTCAATTAGTGTAACATTATACCTCCATCCACCTTCTTGCAAATGGCAACATTTTGTTCTTTTTATGGCTGAGTAATATTCCACTGTGTGCACACACATGCATGCGCACACACACACATACACACACACACACACACAATTACCACCTCTTTATATAGGTACAAATATATAAGTTTATATATGTATGTATACACACACATATATAAACACATACCACTTCTTCTTCTTTATTCATTCATCAGTTGATGGACATTTGGACTCTTTCCATAATTTGGCTACTGTAGATAATGCTGCTATAAACATCGGAGCACATATAGCAATTTGAATTATTATTTTTGTATTCTTTAGGTAAATAACTAGTACTGCAATTGCTGGATCATAGGGTAGTTCTATTTTTAAGGAACCTCCATACTGTTTTCCAGAGTGGCAACACCAGTTTGCATTCCCACCAACAGTGTACAAGTATTTCCCTTTCTCAGCATCCTTGCCAACATCTGTTGTTTCCTGTATTATTAATTTTAGCCATTCTGACTCGTATGAGGTAATATCTTATTGTAGTTTTGATATGTATTTCCCTGATGATGAGTGATGCTGAGCGTCTTTTCAAATGACTGTTGGCCATCTGTGCCTTTTTTGGAAAAATGTCTATTCATGCCTTCTGCCTATTTTTTAACTGAATTATTTGTGGGAGTTTTTTGTGTTAAGCTTTTAAGTCCTTTATAGATTTTGGATACTAACTCTTTATCCAGTATGTCATTTGCAAATATTTTCTCCCATTCTGTAGGTTGCCCATATATAAAAAGCTTGTTTAAGGTGACATTCAGGAGCTATACTAGAAAATATAAGGTATCTTCACCTGAAAAGATTGGAGGCCTCAAAATATATTATGTCTTATTTTACTAATGACTTTGAAGACTGTAGCAAGCTGGTGGTAGTATTGAAAATAAGTTAAATTGCTTTGATTTCTTTTTTTTTTATTACTTTTACATTAGTCCTATTAGAGTGGTACAAATTAGTATTTCCAGTGTATCATACAAAGCCATTGTTTCCTTATTGATATTCTGTTTAGATGATCTGTCCATTGATGTAAGTGGGGTGTTAAGGTCTACTCTTATCATATTATCAATGTATTCCTTTATGTTTGTTATTAATTTTATTATATTTGTGTGTTTTCACGTTGGATACATAAATATCTACAATTGTTATATCTTCTTGTTGGATTTTCCCCTCTATGATTATATAGTGCCCTTCTTTGTCTCTTTTTAGAGTCTAGTTTAACATCTAGTTTGTCCAACATAGGTGTATTGCTACTCTGGGTTTCTTTTGACATCCATTTGGATGATAAATTACTCTTGGCAGGATGACAGCTAGTTTGAACAGGTTATCTGAAAGGTTAAAAAGTGAAAGAAGTTTCTGCTATACTGCTACATTTTCCCAAATGACTGGCTTTGTGTGGGTTGACTGGGAGTGAATCCTTTGGAAATTTTAGAGAGGAAGAGGTAAGTCTTCCTGTCTTCCACACTTGAGTTCAGGAACAAGTGAAAGAGATGGAGAGCAAAATGTCTGTTTATTCATGACAGGTACTGGAAGACAAGACATGCAGCCATAATTGACTTTCTAATATTTTACCCCTGAGGAAGATACACTTACTGATCCAGCCACTGGCACAGTGGGGCAATTGAAAAGCAGACACAGTGCAGAAAAGTACACCCCAGAAATCATTAAGTCAAGCACGCTCAGTTCTTTGTCTTCAACTTACCAGTTAGGGAAGATTCTCCACCTCTACTGAGTACAGTGAGTGATGGAGTAAAGGTGTGCTTCCCATATGTTTCCATTCAGGGAATTTGAGTAGAAAGTTTATGCCTTCTATGGACCCATGAGGCATTTGTAATAAGGGCTCCATTTGCAGCTCTTTCTGGTGGGTCTTGATTTGACTGAACACTCCTCCACTCCAGATCAGTGGCCAGGGTTCAAGTCAAAGAGTTTACCTCAAGCATGGAGTAAGTACTTCTTAAATAATTAGTTTACCCTTAAAACCACCTGGAGAGGTATATAAAATATTTATTATTCTCCCCATTTCACAAATGAGGTATTAGACGTTGAGAGAATTTGAAGTTTATTGAGTATCAAGATTGGAAAAAACACATAGGTAATACTTTTATGCAAATTCATGAATTATATCATTAATTCAACTCATTGTCTTACTAATTTGCTACATGTTTTTCATTTGTTCACTTATGTATTAATCACTTTTTATGTTTTATGTATCATGCATGATACTACATACAAAATTTATTTTTGTACACATTTCAATGAAGAAATAATATAATATAATAATAATATAATTTGTTTTTCCTTGAAAATAAGTTATCAGTTTCAAATATTTAATGGATTAAACTGTGTTTTGATTTCACAGATAATTGATAACACACTGTGGCGATCCTTTATATAAACACTTCTGAAGAATAGAAACATGAATATATAAAACTAACAAATTTAGGAATACTGGGCACTACAGAAAAGTAAAACACCTTCCTATAATTTCTTTAACATGACCACTGTTATTGTTTTCATGAAATTCTTTTTGGAAACTGGCAATTTTGGGTTTTCCTCTGTGTATCAAGCCCTGTGTGAAGCCCCTTTGTATTTTATTTAATTCATCTTTGCATTAATCTCCATGGTGAGCAAAACTTGATTTCAATTCCAAAAATTAATTGTAAATTTAAGGAAGAAGGAAACTTATACTGCTTGCTATCCATGGAGGTAGACTATATAACTGTTAAGTGACATCTTCTTTCTAGTGAAAACACAGCCACGTTTCCTGTAAAAGGAACCTCATAATATTTTCAGCTTACTTCCCATTAAGTCTTCAATCCATGACAACCTGACCTCTTCTACTATTAGTCTACTAAAGCTACCCTTGGAAATGTTGCCAATGACACAAGAAGCACCAAATTCCATAGGTAATTGCCTGCGGTTGTTTTAGTGGACTGCTGGTCTATGGAAATTGAGGCTCTTCAACCTTCCTTTCTTAAAAGTCTTGTCTTCTCTTGGTTTGGTAAAAGCACTGACTCCTACTTGTACTTCTCCTTCTCCAATGCTTGTGGGTTTTTTTTTTTAATATTTATTTTGAGAGAGAGAGAGCACACAGTGTGCCTGTGCATGGGACGGGGCGGAGGGAAGGGGCAGGCAGAAAGGGAGACAGAGGATCTACAGCAAGCTCTGCACTCACACCAGAGAGCCCTATGCACGACTCAAACTCATAAACCGTGGGATCATGACCTGAGCCAAAGTTGGATGCTTAATCCATTGAGCCACCCAGGCACTCCTCTGGCTGTTTGTTATCAGAATTTCTGTGCCTTGCCTTCTCTCTACCTTGAATCCTAAATGTTAATATTTCTCAAGATTGCTATTAAGCCATTTTGCATTTAATATATTTTCATGGGCTTTCTCATTCATGTACCTAGCTTAAACTACAAGTGAAATGCTAATGGATCCCAAATCTAGACCTATCTTCAAAGAGAATATATATTTGTGTTATAAAAGTATTTGTTCATTGTAAAAAACTAAAAAGTTTACAAATATAAAAAGGATAAAAAATAAAATACTTTTGTCAGCGAGAGATAATCACTTACTTTTTGGTGCATCATTTTCTAAAATTATTTGTCATTTAAAAAATAAAAATAAAATTATTTGTCATTGTGTATTTTTACATAGTTTTTAATATTTGTATTTACCTATTAATCAGCATAAGGCTGACTGGCTTGCTCTTTTCTTGAATGTCTAGTACGGGATTACATTTGTATTTAAATGAACTTTACTCCAACTATAAAAGTAGATTTTTTTTTCATAGCCTTGACATTTTTGAGGATTATTGTCCAGTTACTATTTTTTTCTTTTTTAATATTTTTTACAAATAGTTTTTATTCCTTTTTTCAGTACACTGGGTGAAATACTTTATTATTTTTAACCTTTTTTTTCTTTTACAAATAGTTTATTGTCAAGTTGGTTTCCATATAACACCCAGTGCTCATTCTCACAAGTGCCCTCCTCCATGCCCATCTCCCACCTCCCCCCCACACCCATCAGTCCTCAGTTTGTTCTCAGCATTCAAGAGTCTCTCATTGTTTACTTCTCTTCCTCTCCTCCACTATTTCCCCCTTTCTTCTCTCCCATGGTCCTCCGTTAAGTTCCTCCTAATCCTCCCATACGTGCAAACATATGGTATTTGTCCTTCTCTGCCTGACTTATTTCGCTCAGCAGAACATCCTCAAGGTCCATCCATGTTGCTACACATGGCCAGATTTCATTCTTTCTCATTGCCATGTAGTACTCCATTGTATAGATAAACCACATCTTCTTGATCCATTCATCCTTTGATGGACACTTAGGCTCTTTCCATGTTTTGGCTATTGTTGATAGTGCTGCTATGAACATTGGGGTACATGTGCTCCTATGTATCAGCACTCCTATATCCCTTGGGTAAATGCCTAGCAGTGCTATTGCTGGGTCATAGGGGAGTTCTAGTGTTAACTTTTTGAGGAGCCTCCACACTGTTTTCCAGAAGGGCCCCACCAGTTGACATCCCCACCAACAGTGTAAGAGGGTGCCCGTTTCTCCACATCCTTGCCAGCATCTAGAGACTTCTGATCTGCTCATTTTAGCCACTCTGGCTGGTGTGAGGTGGTATCTCAGTGTGGTTTTGATTTATATTTCCCTTATGAGGAGGGATGCTGAGCATCGTTTCATGTGTCTGTAGGCCATCTGGATGTCCTCTGTGGAGAAGTTTCTATTCATATCTTCTGCCCATTTCTTCACTGGGTTGTTTGTTTTTCCGGTGTGGACTTTCGTGAGTTCCTTATAGATTTTGGATATTAACCCTTTATCTGATATGCCATTTGCAACTATCTTTTCCCATTCCGTTGGTTGCCTCTAAGTTCTATGGATTGTTTACTGTGCCATGAAGGAGCTTTTAATCTTGATGAGGTCCCAATACTTTATTTTTGCTCTAGATTCTTTTGCTTTTGGGAATTTGTCAAATAAGAAGTTGTTGCGGCGGAGGTCAAGGAGTTTGCTTCCTGCTTTCTCCTCTAGGGTCTTGATGGTTTCCTGTCTCACGTTCAGGTCCTTTATCCATTTTGAGTTTGTTTTTGTGTATGGTGTGAGAAAATGATCTAATTTCATTTTTCTGCCTGTTGTTGTCCAGTTCTCCCAGCAGCATCTTTTAAAGAGGCTGTCTTTTTTCCAGTGGATACTCTTTCCTGCTTTGTCAAAGATTAGGTGGCTGTATACTTTTGGGTCCAATGCTCAGTTCTCTATTCTATTACATTGGTCTATGTGTCTGTTTTTGTGCCAATACCATCCTGTATTGATGATGACAGCTTTGTAGTAGAGGCTAAAGTCCGGAAAGGTGATGCCTCCCGTTTTGGTTTTCTTCTTCAATATTACTTTGGCTATTCGGGGTCTTTTGTGGTTGCATACAAATTTGAGGATAGTTTGTTCTAGTTTTGAGAAGAATGCTGGTGCAATTTTAATTGGGTTTGCATTGAATGTGGAGATTGCTTTGGGTAGTAATGACATTTTAACAATATTTATTCTTCCGATCCACGAGCATGGAATTTTTTCCATTTCTTTGTGCCTTCTTCAATTTCCTTCATAAGGTTTGTATAGTTTTATTCATACAGATCTCATATTTTTGGCTAGGTTTATCCTAGGTATTTTATGTTTTTTTGTGTGTGTGTGCAATTGTGAATGGGATCAGTTTCTTGATTTCTCTTTCTGTTGTTTCGTTGTTGGTGTATAAAAATGCAACCGGTTTCTGTACGTTGACTTTGTGCCCTGCAAATCTGCTGAATTCATGGATCAGCTCTAGGAGGCTTTTGGTGTAGTCTGTCGGGTTTTCTATGTAGAGTATCAAGTCGTTTGCGAAAAGTGAAAGTTTGACTACTTCTTGGCCAATTCTGATGCCTTTTATTTCCTTTCATTGTCTGATTGCTGATGCTAGAAATCCAGCACTGTGTCAAATAACAGGGGTAAGAGTGCACATCCCTGTCGTGTTCCTGATCTCAGGGGGAAAGCTCTCCGTTTTTTCCCATCGAGGATGATGTTAGCTGAGGACTTCTCATAGATGGCTCTTATGATGTTTAAGTAAGTTCCTTCTATCCCGACTTTCTCTAGAGTCTTTATTAACCAGGGATACTGTATTTTGTCAAATGTTTTTTCTGCATCTATCGACAGGATCATATGGTTGTTATCTTTTTTTTTCTTGATGTGATGGATCACATTGATTGATTTGCGAATGTTGAACCAGCCGTGTAACCCAGGTATGAATCCCACTTGATCCTGGTGGATAATTCTTTTTATATGCTGNAAGAAAGTGAATTCCCTGGCCTCAGGATGTAGGATTCTAAATATATCTGTCAGATCCATCTGGTCCAATGTGTCATTCAAGTCCATTGTTTCTTTAGTGATTTTCTGTCTAGTTGATCTATCCATTGCTGGAAGTGGAGTATTAAAGTCCCTTGCTACTAGCACAATCTTATCTATGAGATTGTTTCTGTTTGTAATTAATTGTTTTCTATATTTAGGTGCATCCATATTCGGTACGTGGGTATTTATTATTGCTAGTTCTTCCTGATGGATAGAGCCTGTAATTATTATATAATGCCCTTCTTCATCCCTTGTTATTGTCTTTAATTTAAAGTCCAGTTTGTCTGATAGAAGTATAGCTACTCCAGCTTTCTTTTCACTTCCCGTAGCGTGATATTTCTCCATCCCCTTACTTTTAATCTGAAGGTAGCTTCCAGTCTAAAATGTGTTTCTTGTAGACAACAAATGATGGATTTTGGTTTTTTATCCATTCTGCTACCCTATGTCTTTTGATTGGAGCATTCAGCCCATTTACATTCAGTGTTATTATTGAAATATGCGGGTTTAGAGTCAATATGTCCTTTGTGGGATTCATGCTTGTGGTGGTGTTTCTGGTATCATGCGTTCCTTGCAACACTTCCCTCAGAGCGTCCCCCTCAGGATTTCTTGTAGGGCTGGTTTAGTGGTGACAAATTCTTTCAATTTTTGTTTTTTTTGGAAAGACTTTTATCACTCTTTCTACTTTGAATGACAGGCTTGCTGGATAGAGGATTCTTGGCTGCCTATTTTTTCTGTTCATCACATTGAAGATCTCCTGCCATTCCTTTCTGGCCTGCCAAGTTTCAGTAGATAGGTCTTTCACCACTCTGATAGGTTTCCCTTTGTATGTTCGGGCCCTTTTCTCCCTAGCTGCTTTCAAAATTCTCTCTTTGTCCTTATATTTTGCCATTTTCACTATGATATGTCGTGCAGATGGTCGATTCAACTTACATCTGAAGGGAGTTCTCTCTGCGTTTTGAATTTCAACGTCTACTTCCCTCTCCATGTTGGGGAAGTTCTCTGCTATAATTTGTTTCAGGAATCCTTCAGCACCTTCCCTCGCCCTTCCTCTTCTGGAATTCCTATCATATGGATATTGTTCCGTTTGAGTGTATCGCTGAGCTCTAGAACTCTTCTTTCAAGTTCCTGGATCAATTTATCTCTCTTTTCCTCAGTTTCTTCTTCACCTATAGTAGTGTCTTCCAAATCACTTATTCTCCCCTCTGCCTCTTCAATCCGTGCTTTGGACGCCTCCAGTTTATTATGTATCTCATTTATCTCATGTTTTAATTCACCATAACTATTTTGAAGCTCCATATTGTTTGTAGCCATAGTTTCTCTGATGTCCTCCATGCTTTATTCAAGCTTGGTCATTCATTTTATGATTATCGTTCTAAAATCTTGTTCAGTTATGTTGCTTATATCTGTTTTGAGCATTCTCTAGCTGTCATTTCTTCCTGGAGTTTCTTTGCAGGAGAGTTCTTTCGTTTCGTCATTTTGGTTAGCCTTCTATCTCTTGTTAATTTCAAAAGCTTGTTGTACACACGGCCCCTGCAAGTTCTGCTGTATCAGAGAGGGCTCTTTTGACTGTTCAGGGTCTGTCTGTTCAGGAAGTGTTCTTTGGATGGTGTGTCTTGGTTTCTTTTGTTGAGCTTTTGGTTATTTTGTTTCCCTACTGGTAGTGGTATTTGGGACTCTCCACCATGTGTAGTTTGGCTTGTTTCTTTTTTTTTTTTTAATTTTTTTTATGTTTTATTTATTTCTAGGAGAGAGAGAGACAGCGTGAGCAGGGGAGGGTCAGAGAGAGAGGGAGTCACAGACCGAAAGAGGCTCCAGGCTCTGAGCTGGCAGTCAGCACAGAGCCCGACGCGGGGCTCGAACCCACAATCGCGAGATCATGACCTAAGCGAAAGTCGGACGCTCAACCGACTAAGCC
>NW_027528820.1:30724-31717 GCF_008692635.1 Crocuta crocuta | reverse complement strand
AGATCTCCTGCCATTCCTTTCTGGCCTGCCAAGTTTCAGTAGATAGGTCTTTCACCACTCTGATAGGTTTCCCTTTGTATGTTCGGGCCCTTTTCTCCCTAGCTGCTTTCAAAATTCTCTCTTTGTCCTTATATTTTGCCATTTTCACTATGATATGTCGTGCAGATGGTCGATTCAACTTACATCTGAAGGGAGTTCTCTCTGCGTTTTGAATTTCAACGTCTACTTCCCTCTCCATGTTGGGGAAGTTCTCTGCTATAATTTGTTTCAGGAATCCTTCAGCACCTTCCCTCGCCCTTCCTCTTCTGGAATTCCTATCATATGGATATTGTTCCGTTTGAGTGTATCGCTGAGCTCTAGAACTCTTCTTTCAAGTTCCTGGATCAATTTATCTCTCTTTTCCTCAGTTTCTTCTTCACCTATAGTAGTGTCTTCCAAATCACTTATTCTCCCCTCTGCCTCTTCAATCCGTGCTTTGGACGCCTCCAGTTTATTATGTATCTCATTTATCTCATGTTTTAATTCACCATAACTATTTTGAAGCTCCATATTGTTTGTAGCCATAGTTTCTCTGATGTCCTCCATGCTTTATTCAAGCTTGGTCATTCATTTTATGATTATCGTTCTAAAATCTTGTTCAGTTATGTTGCTTATATCTGTTTTGAGCATTCTCTAGCTGTCATTTCTTCCTGGAGTTTCTTTGCAGGAGAGTTCTTTCGTTTCGTCATTTTGGTTAGCCTTCTATCTCTTGTTAATTTCAAAAGCTTGTTGTACACACGGCCCCTGCAAGTTCTGCTGTATCAGAGAGGGCTCTTTTGACTGTTCAGGGTCTGTCTGTTCAGGAAGTGTTCTTTGGATGGTGTGTCTTGGTTTCTTTTGTTGAGCTTTTGGTTATTTTGTTTCCCTACTGGTAGTGGTATTTGGGACTCTCCACCATGTGTAGTTTGGCTTGTTTCTTTTTTTTTTTTTAATTTTTTTTTTGTTTTTTTTTTT
>NW_027528820.1:29664-30621 GCF_008692635.1 Crocuta crocuta | reverse complement strand
CGACGCGGGGCTCGAACCCACAACCGCGAGATCATGACCTAAGCGAAAGTCAGACGCTTAACCGACTAAGCCACCAAGGCGCCCCATAGTTTGGCTTGTTTCTTGAGGCAGTCCTGGAAAAAGAAAACAGACAACCACAGAGGGAACACAGGTATACAAACGCACAGACAAAACCAATAAACAGGTACACCCAGGCTCAGTTAAAAACAGCTACAACAACAACAAAACATCTTTCTGAAGGGGATGGGCATGGTTTGGTGTAGGCAGGTGTTGTCTCCACTGTTTCCGCTGGCTTCCCTGAGGCCCCTTCTTGGTGGTTGTGGGGAGAAGAATGGTGTCGCCCCACTCCCTTCTCAGCCAAGCATTGCAAATCCCTTCTTTGGGTCCGATCTCCCTGTGCTGAGGATGTAGCCAAGGTGGGCTGAGTTCTATGCCCTACACCCCACCTATTTCCAGGTCCCAGTCCGCAGGTTTTGTTATACTTCCCTGAACATTCCCGCAGGTTGCTGCTTCCCTGTTTCCTGGAGGTTGAGTGGGGGATGGGGGAAGTGTCGCAGCCTCAGATCTGCTGGGGTCAAGCAAGGATACAACCGGAGTGCGTTCAGGAAACGTAGCAACTTCAGGTCCTAAGAGTCCGCTTCGATGCAGCGCACCACCGTGCTTCACAGAGCACAGACACTGCTTCACAGAGCACCGGCACTGCTTCACCGGGTCGCCGCTGCCGCTTCATCCGGCCGCTGTCGCGTGCCAAGATACTGCTATTTTAATACCAATTTAAAGACTGAGACACACAAAAAACGCTTCTATATCACGTAGGGTTGTTTGTTTGTTTGTTTGTAAGTAATAAGAAACTAATTTAAAAATGACTTTAGAAAGTTCCTGGTTTCTTTGGGGTTAGAAATAGAATAGGCAGCAGGATTGGTTAAATCCAGGGATTTATGATGCCATCCGGATTGC
>NW_027528820.1:26854-29483 GCF_008692635.1 Crocuta crocuta | reverse complement strand
CGGATTGCAGCAAGGTTTTCTATAATTACCTTGGTTCTTCCCTTCTCCTATATTAGCTTTATTTTCAGGCTGGCTACTCATAGCTGAGTAGCTGACAGCAGCTCCCAGAATCTACATGCTTTCTTATTCTCGTCAAGGGGAAAGAGGAAGGTTTCTCTTCTCCAAAAATTGAACTAAGGTTCTGAGATTCCCTGTGATTAGACTTTTTCAGGCATTTGTCCACGGTGAAGAAATAACATTAGCAAAGTAAATGACTTACAAAAATATATGTGTACATTGCTGGGACTAGGTGCAGGGTCAATCCCACCTAAATCAAATAGCTGTGACAAAATGAAAAGGGATAAAATTCCATGTTAAAGCAATGACCAGTCTTCCCAATACAAACTGAAACAGTATCTGATACATACTAAGTGCTCAATAAATATTTGTTTTACTTTATTTAGTTTGTTTGAATAAATAAAGTTTTCAACACTAAGGAGAAAAAAAGAACCCGTCCATTCAGGGGTTTTGATGCTAGCAGAAAAATGATCTTCAAACAAAATAAAATTCTTGATAAGCATACAATTTTGCATAAATGCAAATGGTTAAAATTCTGTGACTTGGTTTGTAATTCTATTGTGTTTTGATGTCAATGCATTTCAATTATAGAAGAAAAAGATTCCTCAGACATATGGGAAATGGGTGGGTGGCATGAAATTTCCCAAATGGAATATCTTTTTATTTTTTAATGCTCATTTAGTTTTGAGAGGGGGAAGAGGAAGGAAGAGAGAGAGACACAGAGAGAGAGAGACACAGAGAGACAGAGAGACAAAGGAGGGGCAGAGAGAGAGGGAAACACAGAATCCAAAGCAGCTTCCAGGTTCTGAGCTCTCAGCACAGAGCCCAATGAGTGGCTCAAACTCACAGACCAAGAGATCATGACCTGAGCTAAAGTCGGACACTTAACCGACTGAGCCACCCAGGCACCCCTGGGATGTACTTTCAGTCTCTGCTCTTAGCTAATGTGGAGAGTCTTTTTCTAGGTATTATTTTTCAATTCCCTTTCCAATCCGTGCGCTTAACTAACCAATAACTTTTCTCCTCACTACATCAAGTTTAAATTTCACATTAAAATTCCTGTGTNTCAGGCAGAGAAGGACAAATATCATATGTTTGCACGTATAGGAGGATTAGGAGGAACTAATTTAGCCATCTAAATACTGGCTACAAGAGACACGTTTTAGATCTAAGAGCATGTGCAGATCAAAACTGAGGGGATAGAAAAACATTTACCGTGCAAGTGGATATCAAAGAAAACTGGAGTACCAATATTTATATCAGAGAAACTAGATTTTAATCAAAAGACTATAAAAGGAGATGAAGAAGGGCCCTATATCATATTAATTGGGTCTATCCAACAAGATCTAACAATTGTAAGTATTTATGCCCCCAAATTGGTACACCCAAATATAAAACAATTAATAACAAACATAAAGGAACTCATTGATAATAATACAATAATATTAGGGGACTTTATCACCCTACTTACATCAACGGACAGATCATCTAAGCAGGAGATCAACAAAAACAATTGCCATGAATGACATACTAGACCACATGGACTAAACAGATATATTCAGAACACTTCATCTTGATGTGTAGAAAACACATTATTTAAAAGTGTATATAGGACAATTATTCAGAGTAGATCACATATTAGGTCACAAATCAGGCCTCAAGATGTACAAAAATTTTGAGGTCATACCATGCATCTTTTCTGAACACAACACTATGAAAATTGAAGTCAATCACAAGAAAAATATATGGAAAGAGTATAAATACATGGAGGTTTAAGAATATCCTACTAAATAATTAATGTGTCACCAAGGAAATTAAAGGAGAATTTTTTGGGAAAAATACATAGAAGCCAATGAAAGTGAAAACACAATAGTCCAAAATCTTTGGGATGCAACAAAAGTGGTCATATGAAGGAAGTAACAGCAATACAGGCTGACCTCAAGAAGCAAGAAAATGTTTTTAATAAATAAATAAATAAATTTTAATATACTTTATTGTCAAGTTGGTTTTCATATAACACCCAGTGCTCATCCCAAAAAGTCCCCTCCTCCATGCCCATCACCCATTTTCCCCTCACCCCCATCCCCCATCAAACCTCAGTTTGTTCTCAGTATTTAAGAGTATCTTATAGCTTGCCTCCCTCCCTCTTCTTGACTATTTTTCCCCTTTCCCTCCCCTATAGTCCTCTGTTAAATTTCTCCTGTTATACATATGAGTGAAAACATATGGTATCTGTCTTTCTCTGCCTGACTTATTTTGCACAGCTTAATACCCTGAAGTTCCATCCATGATGCTACAAATGGCCAGATTTCATTCTTTCTCATTGCCATGTAGCATTCCATTGTACACATCTTCTTGGTCCATTCATCAGTTGATGGACACTTAAGCTCTTTCCATGTTTTGGCTATTGTTGAGAGTGCTGCTATGAACATTGGGCTACATGTGCCCCTATGCATCAGCACTCCTGTATCCCTTCAGTAAATTCCTAGCAGTGCTATTGCTGGGTCATAGGGGCGTTCTACTGTTAATTTTTTGAGGAAACTGCATACTGTTTACCAGAGCAACTGCACCA
>NW_027528820.1:24688-25948 GCF_008692635.1 Crocuta crocuta | reverse complement strand
TTCTCCACATTTTCGCTAGCATCTATAATATCCTGATTTGTTCATTTTAGCCACTCTGACTGGCATGAAGTGATATCTCAGTGTGGTTTTGATTTGTATTTCCCCAATGATGAGTGACGTTGAGCATTATTTCATGTGTCTGTTGGCTATCTGAATGTCCTCTTTGGAGAAGTGTCTGTTCAAGTCTTCTGCCCATTTCTTCACTGGATTATTTGTTTGTCAGGTGTGGAGTTTGGTGAGTTCCTTATAGATTTTGGATACTAGCCCTTTATTCGATATGTAATTTGCAACTGTCTTTTCCCATTACATTGGTTGCCTATTAGTTTTGTTGATTGTTTCCTTTTCAGTGCAGAGGNTGGTTTTCATATAACACCCAGTGCTCATCCCAAAAAGTACCCTCCTCCATGCCCATCACCCATTTTCCCCTCACCCCCATCCCCCATCAAACCTCAGTTTGTTCTCAGTATTTAAGAGTATCTTATAGCTTGCCTCCCTCCCTCTTCTTGACTATTTTTCCCCTTTCCCTCCCCTATAGTCCTCTGTTAAATTTCTCCTGTTATACATATGAGTGAAAACATATGGTATCTGTCTTTCTCTGCCTGACTTATTTTGCACAGCTTAATACCCTGAAGTTCCATCCATGATGCTACAAATGGCCAGATTNATAGATTTTGGATACTAGCCCTTTATTCGATATGTAATTTGCAACTGTCTTTTCCCATTACATTGGTTGCCTATTAGTTTTGTTGATTGTTTCCTTTTCAGTGCAGAGGTTTTTATCTTGATGAGGTCCCAATAGTTCATTGTTGCTTTTGATTCCCTTGCTCGGAATCTTAAATATACAACCTAACTTTACACTTATAGAAACTGGAAAAAGAACAATAAAGAAGCCTAAAGGAAACACAAGTAAGGAAGTGATAAAGATTAGACTGGAAATAAAAGATATAGAAATGGGGAAAAAACAGTAGAACAAACCAATAAAACCAGGAGCTTGTTCTTTGAAAAAATTAATAAAATTGATAAACCCATAGTCTTCCTTATCTAAAAGAGAAGAGAAATGACCCAAATAAATGAAACCATGATGAAAGAGGAGAAATCACAACTGACACCACAGAAATATAATCATAGGAGAATATTATGACAAATTATATGCTGACGATTTGGACAATGTGTTAGTAATGCTTAAATTCCAAGAAACAGACAAACTACCAAAACCACAATAGGAAGAAATAGAAAACTTGACAAGACCTATTATCAGCA
>NW_027528820.1:10201-24624 GCF_008692635.1 Crocuta crocuta | reverse complement strand
CAAACAAAAAGTCCAGGTCCAGATGGATTCACAGGGGAATTCTATCAGACATTTAAAGAAGAGTTAATATCAATTCCTGTCAAGCACTTCCAAAAAAAAAAGAAATTGAAGGAAAACTTACAAACTCACTGTAAAGGTAGCATTATCCTGATTGCAAAATCAGACAAAACTCCATTAAAAAGGAGAACTACAGGCCAATATCCCTGATGAACATGGATGCAAAAATCCTCAATAAAATAATAGAAAATTGAATCCAATAGTACCTTAAAATAATCATTAACCACAATCAAGTGGGATTTATTCCTGGACTGCGAAAGCGGCACAATATTCACAACTCAATCAATATAATACACCACACTTTAGAAGAAAGGATAAGAACCATTTAATCCTCCCAATGGAAGCAGAGAAAGCATTTGACAAAATGCAGCATCCATTCTTGATAAAAACACTCAACAAAGTTAGGATAGAAGAAACATATCTCAAGATCATAATGGTCATATACAAAAAACTCACAGCTAATATCATGCTTCCTGGGGAAAAATTGAGAGCTTTTTTCCACAATCAGGAACAAGACAAGGATGTTCACTCTCACCACTATTATTTAACCTAGTACTGGAGTTCCTAGCCTCAGTGATCAGACTACAAAAACACATAAAAGTCATCCAAATTGGCAAGGAAGAAGTCAAACTTTCACTATTTGCAGATGACATGATCTCTATGTAGAAATCCCAAAAGGCTGCATCAGTAAATTGCTAGAACTGATACACAAATTCAGTGAAGTCACAGGATACAAAATCAATGTACAGAAATCTGGTGTATTTCTATGCACCAATAATGAAACAGCAGAAAGAGAAATCAAGGATTCGATCCTATTTACCAAACCCATAAAATACTTTGGACTAAACCTAATCAAAGAAGTAAAAGATTTGTACTCTGATAACACACTGATGAAAGAAATTATAAATGACCCAAAGAAATGGAAAAATATTCTATTCTCATGGATTAGAAGAACTAGCCTTGTTAAAAATATCTATAATACACAAACAAATCTACACATTTATTGGAATCCCTGTCAAAACACCACCAGAATTTTTCACAGCTAGAACAAATAATCCTAGCATTTTTCTGGAACCACAAAAGACCCCGAATAGCCAAAGCAATCTTGAAATAGAATAGCAAAGCTGGGGACATCACAATTCCAGACTTTAAGTTTTATTAGAAAGCTGTAGTGATCAAGACACTACAGTACTGGCACAAAAACAGACACATGGATCAATGGTACAGAAGAGAAAACCGAGAAACTGACCTACAACTCTATGCTCAACTA
This sequence comes from Crocuta crocuta, assembly GCF_008692635.1. Taxonomy (NCBI): domain Eukaryota; kingdom Metazoa; phylum Chordata; class Mammalia; order Carnivora; family Hyaenidae; genus Crocuta; species Crocuta crocuta. The sequence continues at coordinate 23,297 of NW_027528820.1, read as the reverse complement.
ACCTTTAACAAAGAAGGAAAGAATATCCAATGGGGATACAGTCTCCTCAACAAATGGTGTTGAGAAATCGAGACAGCAGCATGCAAAAGAATGAAACTGGGCCGCTTGCTTACACCATAAACACAAAAATAAATTCAAAATGTATGAAAGACCTAAACATGAGACAGGAAACAATCAAAATCTTACAGAAGAATGCTTGCAGTAACCTCTTTGACATTGGCCTTAGCAAGTTCTTACTAGATATGTCTCCAAAGACAAGGGAAACAAAAACAAAAGTGAACTATTCGGACTTCAACAAGAGAAAACACTCCTGCACAGTGAAGGAAACAATCAACAAATTAAAAAGTAACCTTCAGGGGCGCCTGGGTGGTTCAGTCGGTTAAGTGTCTGACTTCGGCTCAGGTCATGATCCTGCGGTTTGTAGATTTGAGCCCTGTGTCAGGCTCTGTGCTGACAGCCAGCTCAGATCCTTGAGCCTGTTTCAGATTCTGTGTCTCCCTCTTTCTCTGACACTCCCCTGTTCTCTCTCTCTCTCCCTCTCTCTCCGTCTGTCTCTCTTCCTCTTTCTCTCTCATAAATAAATAAAACATTTAAAAATTTTTAAAAATTAAAAGGAACCTTCAGAATGGGAGAAAGTATTTGCAAATGACATACATGATAAAGGTTAGTATCCAAAAACATAAATAACGTATAAACTCAACACCCAAAAACCAAATAACCCAGTTAAAAAATAAACATACCACATGAATAGATATTTTTCTAAAGAAGATATACTAATGGCCAACTGACACATGAAAAGGTGCTCAACATTATTCAACCTCAGGGAAATACCAATCAGAACTATAATGAGATGTCACCTCATACCTGTCAGAATGGCTAAAATTAACAACTCAGGAAACAACGGGGTTTGGTGAGGATGTGGAGAAAGGGAAACCTCTTACACTGTTGAAGGGAATGCAAACTGGTGCAGTCACTCTTAAAAACATTTGGAGATTCCTCAAAAAGTTAAAAATAGAACTTGCTAAGATCCAGAAGTTGGAGGATAATTCCACTATCACGTATTTATCCAAATGATACAAAAATATGGATTCGAAGGGATACATGCACTCTGGTCTTTATAGAAGCATTATCAACAATAGTCACATTATAGAATGAGATCAAATGTTCATAGCTGATGAATGGGTAAATACACAGTGGAATATTATGCAGCCATAAAAAGAATGAAATCCTGCCATTTGCAATGCCATCGATGGAGCTAGAATGTGTTATGCTAAGTGAAATACATGAGTTAGAGAAAGACAGATACCATATGATTTCAATAATATATGGAATTAAAGAAAAAAAAGCAGAGAATCAAACCATAATAGACTGTTAGTCATAGAGAACAAACTGAGGGTTGATGGAGGGGAGGTGGGTGAGGGTATGGGTTAAATGGATGATGGGTATTAAGGAGGGCACAGGTTGTGATGAGCACTGAGTGTTCTACATAAGTGTTAAATCACTAAAATTCTACACCTGACACTAATATTACACTATATGTCAACTAACTAGAATTAAATAAAAACTTTAAACTGAAATAAAAAATAATTAGCTCTAAGTTTGTAATAATCAGACCATTCTCATTATCTCCAAATACTGAATGGTTCAAGCCACCATTAGTTCTCACTTGAATTATATTTCAATACCATATCATTTCATACTTATGTGAGATTTAAGAAATAAAAGAGATAAACATATAGGAAGGGGGAGTAAAGAGAGGGAAACAAATCATAACTCTTTAAAATAGCTTATAAGATTCTCCCTGCATCCACATTCTCCCTTCTAGGCATTCACAACACAGTAGTTAGAATGACCTTTTGCAAGTATACATCATCTTCTAAAGTTACTTTCTAATGATGTTTTCTCCGAGAAATGTGAATCAAATCTACAAAGAGATATCACCATATGTCTGTCAGAATTGCTAAAATCAAAAGGACAAGAAATATCAAGTGTTGGCAAAGATATAGAGAAACAAAGAATCCTTGTGCACTGTTGTTGGAAATGTAAATTTGTAAAACCACTGTGGAAAACAGTAGAGAGGTTCCTCAAAAAATTTAAACAAGAAATACCATATGATCCAGTAATTCCATTACTGGGTATTTATATAAAGAAAATTAAAACACTAATTTGAATAGATATATGCACATCTATGTTTATTGCAGCATTATTTACAATAGCCAAGATATGGAAGAGCTCTAAGTGTCCATCAATAAACAAATGGATAAGCAAAATATGTATTTATATACATACATATACACACAAAAAGATCAATGATATGCCATTTGCAACAACATAGATGAACCTAGAGGGTATTATGCTAACTGAAATAAGTGAGACTGAGAAAGACAAATACCATATGATTTAATTCATATGTGGAATCTAAAAACAAAAATAAATGAATAAACAAACCAAAAGTAGAATCAGACATATAATTTAAAAAAAAGAAATAACTTGTATGGAACCACAAAAGACCTGAAATAAAAAAGACAACATTGTAATTAAAAACATTGTAAAAGAAAAGTAAAGCTGGAGGCATCACAACATCTGATTTAGAGTTATATAAAAAGCTGTAGTAATCAAAGAGTATAGTACTGGCAGAAAATTAGACACATAGATGAATAGAAAATAGAAAACCAACAAATTATATACACAATCTTCAACAAAGCAGGAAAGAATATCCACTGGGAAAAAGCAGTCTCTTCAACAAATGTTATTGGGAAAACTGGACAGCAACATGCAAAATAATGAAACAGAGCCACTTTCTTATACCATATACAAAAATAATTTTAAAATGGATTAAAGACCTAAATGTGAGACCGGAAATCATAAAAATCTTAGAGCATAAAATAGGCAGTAATTTTATGACATCTGCCATAGTAATTTTTTCTAGATAAGACTCCTGAAGCAAGGGGAGAAAAGGCAAAAATAAAGTACTGGGACTTCATCAAAATAAAATGTTTATGCACAGTGAAGGGAATAATTAACCAAACTAAAAGGCAACCTATGTAATAGAAGAAGATATTTACATATGATATATCTGATAAAGGGTTAGTATTCAAAATACATAAAGAACTTATACAACTCCACAATGCAATAAACAAATAACTCACATAAAAATAGGCAGAATACATGAATAGATATTTCTCCAAAGAAAACATACAGATGGCCAATAGACACATGAAAAGATGCTCAACATCAGTGATCACAGGGAAATGCTAATGAAAACTATAGTGGAATATCATTTCATGCATGTCAGAATTACTAAAATCAACAACACAGGAAACAAAGGTGTTGAGAAGGATGTGGAGAAAATGGAACACTCTTGCACTGTTGGTGGGATTGTAAACTTTTTCAGCCACTGTGGAAAACACTATGGCGGTTCCTCAAAAAGTTAAAAATAAACTACCCTACAATCCAGCANGTCCTCAAAAAGTTAAAAATAAACTACCCTACAATCCAGCAACCTCACTACTGGGTATTTACTCAAAGAAAAAAAAAACATACTAATTCAAATGGTTACATGCATCCCTATGTTTAAAGCAGCATTATTTACAGTAGTCAAATTATAGAAGTAGTCCAAGTGTCCATCAATTGAAGAAAGGTATTAGAAGATGTGGTTGATAGATAGAGAAATATAATGGAATACTATTCAGCCATTACAAAGAATAAAATCTTGCCATTTGCAAGGACATGGATAGAGTTAGAGTGTATAATGTTAAGTGAAATAAGTCAGGTGGAGAAAAACAAATACCATATGATTTCACTCATAAGTCGATTTAAGAAACAAAACAAATAAGCAAAGGGGAACAAAAAAAAAGAGACAAAGCAGGAAACAGTCTCACAATTTTAGAGAACAAACTGATAATTACCAGAGGGGAGAAGGGAGGGGAGTAATTTAAATAAGAGATAGGGATTAAGAAGTGACCTTGTTATGATGGGCACCAGGTGATGTATGGAATGTTGAATCAGTACATTATATACATAAAAATAATACTGTATTTAAAACAATAAAATATGTAATAGATAAAAAATATACTAAATGAAATTAGAAAATAGTAAGATGTGTAAAAATCTTCTTAAATAGCTACCTTCTTGGGGTACCTGGGTGGCTCAGTCAGTTAAGCGTCAGACTTCGGCTCAGGTCATGATCTCACCGTTTTTGGGTTCAAGCCCTGCATTGAGCTCTGTGCTGACAGCTAGCTCAGAGCCTGGAGCCTGCTTTAGATTCTGTGTCTCCCTCTCTCTCTGACCCTACCCTGCTCACGCTGTCTGTCTGTCTGTCTGTCTGTCTGTCTGTCTCTCTCTCTCAGAAATAAACAGAACATTAAAAAATTTTTTTAAATAAAAAATAAAAAGATAGCTACCTTCTCAATCTGAAATTAATAATAAAAGAAATATGGATTTAAGTATTTTAAGTTGAAGTTAGCCCCTTCTGTAAGTGAATATTTTTTCATCATTATTGTTTTTTGTTTGTGCATATAGTATCCGTTACATCTGTTGTGCTCAATTCGTGAGTCTCCAGAGACCACCAAGGAGCCGACACCGATGCAAGTACAAAAGGGTCTTTATTACAAGCTCGAGCAGGGGCTCACCCGCCTACCGGTGTCGTGGCAGCAATGTGAAGCCCCAAACAATAGTGAGCAGGGTTTATATGGGGTAAGGGACAGGGGTGTTACAGTGCACACGCTGTATGTATAGCATCATTACATAAGCACCAATTACAATTGTATAACACCCATGGTAATAGCTTTGACCATTCAGTATCTGTGAGGTATTCATTACTTTTGGTGGGACCCAATCATGACTTTTGAGAATCCTTTGAAAATGACCAATTGTGAGGTGAGTTCAAAGGGCCCACGTGGGGTTCAGGCAAGTGGTGAGAAATTGGCTAGTTTGTATAAAGTAACTGTCTACAGTTCCCAGCTTTGACTCAGACTACAGGAATGTTTTTTGATTAGCTGATCTGAGGGCGGTCCGAGGATGGGTTTAGCCTTGAACAATCTGAGGCTTTTCCTGGAACTGGAACTGCGGCTACCTGCAGCTCGAGGTTGCTCTTAATGGAGGCCTTAATCTCAAGATGACGTTACTTAGGCTCTTCACATCTACAGTTGATAATCATACACTACTTTTCTCTCCCTGCTTGTACATATTAATTATGGTACTGTAAATACAATTTGCTACTTTTCCTAGCCAAAGAGTTGTTGTATGACTCTCATTAAGTGCTTTAGATCTGTAATAAAAGACAGAAACCAATTGAACTTAATTCATTCCATTGATAGCATCATGTTGAGTATTCCCTGATGCCTAGATTCCTATTATTTTTTGTCTAGAAATTATAAATTTGGTTTTTGATTCTGGTTCTGCAGACTTCCTACCAGGATTATGTCCCAGTTGATAGCTTCACAAAAAATTGCATATTCTGATCAAATTAGTGAAGGACAGTTTCTCTTGTTGCAGCCAACAACAGTAATCATACAATTATCAACACTCAAAGCAAATTTTATACTTGATTAAAGGGAGATTCTAAGAAAAGGAACAAAAACTAACACATAAAAACTATGGAAAACATAAAAAGAGGAATAAAAGTAGAGAATAAATTTAAATGACATATATAATATCTACATTAAAACAATGTATCTTACATTAAAACAATGAATGTAAGCATAATAGGCTTGTCTACTAAAATAAAGAAACTTAACCTGGACAAAGATAATTAAAGCCTATCTATGAGAGGGACACAGTTTAAAAAGTAAATGATTGCTATTTGTCTTTCTTTGGCAGATTATTTTGCCTAGCATGATAGTCTCTAGATCAATCCATGTGGTTGTGAATGGCAAGATTTCAATTCATTTAAAGAAAAAAATTATAAAACAGCAAGACAAAAGAATACAGTAACATGCAATGAAAGCACCATAAGGCTAGCAGGGGACTTTTCAGCAGGAACTTTCCAAACTAGAAGGGAGAGACATGCTATATACAAAATGCTGAGTAGGAAAAATCTTCAGCCAAGAATACTGTATCCAACAAGGCTATCATTCATAATAGAAGCAGAGGTGAATTATTTCCCAGACAAAGAGGCCATGATCACCAAACTAGCTCTGCAAGAAGTTAAAGAGGGCTTTATAAATGGAAAGGAGAGACCAAAAGTGACAGTATAAAGATAGGAAATACAAATATAAAGATACACAATATTATAACATATATCTAAAAGATGGGAAAGAGAGGAGTAAAGGATGGATTCCTTTATGCAGAAGAGTGGGATGGTAGAAAGGTGGATCAAAACTTGGGACCTGATGACATCATCGAACTGCTTTAGTTAACCATATCTGGGACTTTCCTATTATGAGATTTTTTTTCTTACCGCAGATAATTTTCTTATGTGAGATTAATGTGATTTTTAGGCTATCTTTAGTTGAGTTTTTCCTTACTTTCAGCTGAAAACACCATATGAAATCCATGCTTGAATGGATTACATTATAATTAAGAAATTGGCAAACTATGGGACTGCAAACAACTGCCTAGCTTTGTGAATGAAGCTTTATTGAAACACAGTCTAAGAAAAGAAAAAGAAAAAGAAAAAGAAAAAATTAAGGCTGCTCCTATTTCCACCAGAACTGCAAGTATCATTTGGAAGCACTAGATTTTCAGTGTACTTGGTGCATATGGGGTCCTGGCTGTGTTGGTCTTCTGGAGGAGAGGCTCACTGCATTGGCGCAGTCAGTCTTGCCCTGATAAATCAGCAGTTCCCAGGCAGAGGGAGGCAAGGGTTGGTTAAGCGGGTCTCACCTACACTGGTGGCAGCAGTGCTGTTCTCTAAAGTCCCACCCTGTTTGTTTTGGGTAAAAATGGTGCACCCCAATCTCTAGTCCCCAGACCGAAGATTTCACACCCTCCTCTGTTCAGGGAGTCCTCACAGAATAGCCAGGGCAGTCAGCTTGCCCTGTGCCACAACTCTCCTATTTTTTCTTTGGCATGTTACTGGGATTCAAAACCCTAAGTCTGCACCATGCATATCTGCCCCCCTCCTCTGGAGTAAAGCTGAGTCTGAACCCTCTGTCCCTGACAAACAGTCCCACACCTGCACAGTGTGCAGAATCTATGGTGTAGTGCCACAAAAAGCAGCAAAGTTATATTCTCTCTGCGTGTGCCTGAGCCGAAGTTGGACGCTTAACCGACTGAGTCACCCAGGCGCCCCTTAATTAATTTTTTAAATGTTTATTTATTTTCGAGAGAGAGAAACAGTGCAAGTGGGGGAGGGGCAGAGAGCGAGTGAGACACAGAATCTGAAGCAGGCTCCAGACTCCACACTGTCAGCACAGACCCTGATGCAGGGCTCGGTCATGAACTGGGAGATCATGACCTAAGTGGAAGTTGGGTGCTTAACTGACTGAGGTACCCAGGGACCTCATGGTGACACATTTAGTAAGAAGTTGCTGCAGCAGAAATCAAGGAGGTTGCTGCCTGTTTTCTTCTGTACAATTTTATGATTTCCTATCTTACATTTAGGTCTTTCATCCATTTTGAATTTATTTTTGTGTAAAATGTAAGAAAGAAGTCTAGGTTCATTCTTCTCTATGAACCTATCCAGTTCTCCACGCACCATTTGCAGAAGATACTGTCTTTTTCCATTGGATATTCTTTCTTGCTTTGTTGAAGGTAAGTTGGACATACATTTGTGAGTCCATTTCTTGGTTCTCTATTCTGTTCCATTGATCTATATGTCTGTTTCTATTCCAGCACCATATTGTCTTGATGACTACGGCTTTGTAATATAGCTTGAGGTCCAGAATTGTGATGTCTCCAGCTTTGCTTTTATTTTTTAAGATGGCTTTGGCTATTCAGGGTATTTTATGGTTCCATACAAATTTTAGAATTGTCTTCTCTACTCTGAAAATTTTAGAATTGCTTGTTCTACTCTGTGAATAATGATGGTGTTATTTTGTTAAGGATTGCATTGAATGTGTAGACTACCTTGGATAATATGGACATTTTAACAATTTTTTTTCATCCAATCCATGAGATTGGATTGTTTTCCCATTATTCTTTCTTCTTCAATTTCTTTTTTTTTAAGTGTATTTATTTTGAGAGAGACAGAGACAGCATGAATGGGCGAGGAGCAGTGAGAGAGGGGGAGAGAAAATCGCAAGCAGCCTCCACACTGTCAGCATGGGGCCCAATGCAGGGCTTGATCTCATAAAACCATGAAATCATGACCTGAGCTGAAACCAAGTCAGGCACTTAACCGACTGAGCCACGCAGGTGCCCCTTCTTCAATTTCTTTCATAAGCTTTCTATAGGTTTCAGCATACAGATCTCTTACCATTTTCATTAGCTTTATTTCTAGGAATCTTATGGTTCTTGGTGCAAATTTAAGTGGAGTAGATTCCTTGATTTCTCTTTCTGCTGCCTCATTATTGGTATATAGAAATGCCACCAATTTCCATTCTTTCTTTCTCCCTCTCTCTCTGCCCCTCCCATGTTTACACAGTCTATGTATCTGTCAAAATAAATTAATTTAATTTTGTTTTAAAAGTAAAGGGTTCCTGGATGGCTGAGTCTGTTAAGTGTTCTGCAGGGGTCCTGCCTCTGCAAGCCAAGGTTGACCCGGAGGGTGAGGATTGGAGTCGGCAAAGAAGACATGGAGCCAGCCTCTTCAGGTGGACTGCTCAAATTTTTTTTCAGCTTAGGGTTTTGTTTTTTTTTTCAGCCTAGGATTTTTATCTAGCAAATCCAAATAATCATATTTAAACAATTTACATTTTTTGAAAACAGCCATGGGATTTAATATTTCTAAATGTTCTTAGCAACAGTAGTTTCACGGTACATGATTTACACTTAAATTGATAAAATTTAACCAGGTAGTCATAACAAAGTTTTACATATTTTCTACTACACATGGCAGGAAATAAGTGAAGGATATAATCAGAATGCATGAAAACAAAGTGCCCTTTGATTGTTTGAGTTCAGCGGGCATGCAAGAACAGGGTATACTTGCACCCGTAGTTATAAGTACGGTATATAGACTCTCACAACCCCCTACTAAGAAAGAACAAAGTCAACATTTATCATAGATGACATATGGAAATGTTTTATGTGCATTTACTGATCTCATTTTTTGGCCAGAACAATCCATAAGTTGCCTCACAGGCTTGAGGTCTGCAGGCAAATATTTCTCTAACACTTTTCCGAGGAAGTCCTCCACAATGATTAAGTCTTGTTTTTGTCTCTGTTTATGGCATAATATGTATTCTTACTGGCAGTTAGACTTATACAAGGAAAATGAATTCTAGGTCTCTTATAAACCCCATGCGTACCAGACTGTCTCCAATTGTGCTAATTGCTACAATAATCATTAGACAACATCTGATTGAGGGGGCGGACATGATATTTAGGTACATTCCATTTTGGAGGAAGAGGGGGAACTTTAGGTGATTCTGGTTTCATATTAACCCTAGAATAGACCAACAGCAGAAGTGACAGTAAAAAGCACAGACTAAGCAGAGAAGAAGAATTCTTCAGGGGGTTCTTCTGACTGCCTGGCAGTCTTTTTCCACAGGTTTTTCCCTGGGCCTTACCATCAGGGATGACCTGTGCAGTTTTGGTCTCCGGCAGTGTCCAACTCTTGGTTTTGGCTCAGGTCATGATATCACAGGTTTGTAAGATGGAGCCCTGTGTCTGACTCTATGCTGGCAGAAAGGAGTCTGTTTGGGATTCTCTCTCACTCCCTCTCTCTCTGCGCCTCTCCTGCTCACACTGGCAGTCTCAAAATAAATAAATAAACTTAAAAAATAAAAAAAAAGTACAATCAACTTCTGAATGTTGATTTTATATCCTGCGAATTTGCTGAATTCATGGATTATTTCTAGCAGTTTTTTAGTGGACTCTTTTGGGTTTTCCACATGGAGTATCATGTCATCTGTAAAAAGTGAAAGTTTGACCTTTTCCTTGCCAATTTGCAAGCACTTTATTTATTTTTGTTGTCTGATTACTGAGGCTAGGGCCTCCAATACTATGTTGAAAAACATTGTGAGCAAAGACATCCCTGTTGTGTTCCTGACCTTAGGAGAAAGCTCTCAGCTTTTTCCCGTTGAGGATTTTGGCTGTTGGTATTTCATAAATGGCCTTTATAATGTTGAGGTATCTTCTTTCTATCCCTGCTTTCTTGGGTGTTTTTATCATGAAAGGATGCTGTATTTTGTCAAATGCATTTTCTTTTTTTTTTTAATATTTTTATTTATTTCTAGGAGAGAGAGAGAGAGACAGCGTGAGCAGGGGAGGGCCAGAGAGAGAGAGAGAGATACAGACTTTGAAACAGGCTCCAGGCTCTGTGCTGGCAGTCAGCACAGAGCCCGACGCGGGGCTCGAACCCACGAACCGCGAGATCATGACCCAAGCGAAAGTCAGATGCTTAACCGACTAAGCCACCCAGGCGCCCCTGTCAAATGCTTTTTCTGCATCTATTGAGATGATCATATGGTTCTAATTCTCTCATATTAATGTGGTGTATCACGTTGATTGATTTGTGAATATTGAACCAGCCCTGAAGCTTAGGAATAAACCCCACTTGATCATAGTGAATACGTTTTTTAATGTACTGTTGAATTTGGTTTGCTAGTATCTTGTTGAGAATGTTTGCTTCTAGCATCATAGGAAATATTGATCTGTAAATCTTCTTTTCAGTGGGACCTTTGTCTGGTTTTGGAATCAAGGTAATGCTGGTATCATAGAATGAGTTTGGAAGCTCTACTTACATTTCAATTTTTTGGAACAGTTTAAGAATAGGTATTAAGTCTTCCTTTAATGTCTGGCAGAATTCCCTTGAAAGCCATCTAGCCCAGGACTCTAGTTTATTGGGATTTTTTAAATTACTGCTTCAATTTCTTTGCTTGTTATTGGTCTGTTTAAATTTTCTATTTCTCCTTGTTTCAGTTTTGGTAGTGTATGAGTGTCTAGGAATTTGTCCATTTCTTCCAGATTGCCCAATTTGTTGTCATGTAATTTTTCATAGTATTCTCTCATAATTGTTTGTATTTCTGTGGTGCTGGTTGTGATTTCTCCTCTTTCTTTTGGGATTTTATCTATTTGTTCCCTTTCTCTTTTCCTTTTTGATAAGTCTGGCTGAGGATTTTATCAATTTTGTTAATTCTTTCAAATAACCAGATCTTAGTTTTGTTGATCTGTTCTGTGTTTTTGTTTATTTGTTCTTCCATTGCTTAATTTTGCTCTAATCTTTATCATTCCCCTTCTTCTGATGGCTCTAGGTTTTATTTGCTGTGATGTTTCTAGCTCCTTTATGTGTAAGGTTATATTGTGTATTTGAAGCTGCTTCCATCTTGAAATAGGCCTGAACTGCAATATACTTTCCTTTTAGGATTGCATTTGCTGCATCCCAAAGGGTATGGACTGTCATGTTTCATTTTCATTGGCTTCCATGTATTTTTTAATTTTTTTCTTTAATTTCCTAGTTAACCCATTCATTCTTTTGTAGGATGTTCTTTAACCTCCATGTATTTGTGGGTTTTCTAAATTTTTTTCTTGCGGTTAACTTCAAGTTTCATAGCATTGTGATTTGAAAATATGCATGGCATGAACTCGACCTTTTTGTACTTGTTTAAGATTTATTTGTGACCCAGTATGTGATCTATTGTGGACAATATTCCATGTACACAAGAAAATGCGTATTCTGCCGTTTTAGAGTGAAATTTTCTGAATATATGTTAATTCTATCCAGTCCAGTGAGTCATTCAAAGCCATTGTTTCATTGTTGATTTTCTACTTAGGTGATCTGTCCACTGCTGTAAGTGGCATATTAAAGTCCCCTACTATTACTATTACATTATTATTAATGAGTTCCTTATTATTTTTGATTAATTGATTTTTATATTTGTGTGCCTCCAAGTTGGGCCAGAAATATTTACAATTGTTAGATCTTCTTGATGAATAAACTAATTAATATGATATAATGCTCTTCACCTCTTGTTATAGTCTTCTTTTAATATCTAGTTTGTCTGATATAAGTAAGTCTGCTTTGGCTTTCTTTTGACATACACTTGCATGATAGATGTTTCTCCATCCTTTTAGTCTGCAGGTGTCTTTAGGTATAAAATGTGTCTCTTTTTGGAAGCATATTCATAAAATTTGTCTTTTAATCCATTCTGTTACTTTATGTTTTTTGATTGGAGCATTTAGTCCATTTATATTCAGAGTAATTATTGAAAGATATGAACTTAGTGCCATTGTGTTGCAATAGAGTTGGTATTTCTGGTAATGTTCTCTGTTAGTAGTAGTCTTTGTTGCTTTGTAGTCTTTGTTGCTTTGTTCTTTTTTTTTTTTTCTCCATTCAGAGAATTCCCTTTAAAATTTCTTGCAGGTCTATTTAGTGGACATGAATTCCTTTAGTTTTTCTTTGTCTGGGAAATTCTTTATCTCTGCTTCTATTCAGAATGACAGACTTGGTAAATAAAGAGTTCTTAGCTGTCGTCTGGGGCGCCTGGGTGGCTTAGTCGGTTAAGCGTCTGACTTTCGCTTAGGTCATGATCTCCCGGTTCATGAGCTCGAGCCCCGCATCGGGCTCTGTGCTGACTGCCAGCTCAGAGCCTGGAGCCTATTTCAGAGTCTGTGTCTCCCTCTCTCTCTGACCCTCCCCTGCTCACGCTGTCTCTCTCTCTCTTAGAAATAAATAAAAATCTTAAAAAAAAAAAAAAGAGTTCTTAGCTTCATATTTTCCCCGTTCAACACATTGAATATTTTCTACTGTTTCCTTCTGGCCTGCCAACATTCAGTGGACAAGTCTGTTGCTAACCTTATGTGTCTACCCTTGTAGGCTAAGGACATTTTCTCCCTAGCTTCTTTCACAATTCTCTCTTTATCTTTGTATTTTGCAAGCTTCGCTATGATTATGTCATGTTATTGACCTGTTTTTGTTAATTTTGAAGGGAGTTTTCTGTTGGACTTGAATGTCTGTGTTTTTTCTAAATTAGGGGAGTTCTCAGCTATAATTTGTTCAAATAAACCTTCTGCCTCTTTTTCCTGCTTTTCTACTTCTTGGACACCTATG
>NW_027528820.1:2966-9887 GCF_008692635.1 Crocuta crocuta | reverse complement strand
GTTCTCTCTGTCTCCCTTCATGTTCTAATATTTCCCTTTCCCTCTTCAGCTTCATTTTCTTCTATAATTTTATCTTCTATATCACCTATTCTCTGTTCTGTTTCTTCAAACCTTGTCGTGACTATATCCATTTGGTTTTGAATCTCAGTCATAGCATTTTTAATTTTAGTGTGAATAGTTTTTAGGTCCTTAATCTCTGAAACAAGGGGTTCTCTGGTGTCTTCTATGCTTCTTTCAAGCCCAGCAAGTAGTCATATGAATGTTGTTTTAAATACTCATTAAGATATATTGCTTATGGATGGACCCTGTAATTATTATGTAGTGCCCTTNGAGTGGGGATGGGCATGGAGGAGGACACTTGTGGGGATGAGCACTGAGTGTTATGTGGAAACTAATTTGACAATAAACTATTAAAAAAAAAAGATATATTGCTTATATCTGAGTTTATATTTTGAGCAAATCCCTGGCTGTGATTTCTTCTTGACCTTTCTTTTGGGGCAAATTTTACAACTTGTCTTTTGGGCTGTTTATGTATTTTGTGTGTTTCGAAAACTCGTTGTGGTGCCTGGGTGTCTCAGTCAGTTAAGCGTCCGACTTCGGCTCAGGTCATGATTGTACGGTTTATGGGTTTGAGCCCCGTGTCAGGCTCTGTGCTGACAGCTACCTCCCCTGGAGGCGTCTGATACACGGATTGAAGAGGAAGAAAGGAGAATAAGTGATTTAGAAGACACCATTATAAAAAAGAAGAAACTGAGGGAAAAAAAGAGACAAACTGATCCAGGAACATGAAAGAAGAATTCGAGAGCTCAGCAATACAATCAGACCAAACAATACCCGTATCACAGGAATCCCAGAGGGGAAGAGAGAGGGAAAGGTGCTGAAGGAGTCCTGGAACAAATTATAGCAGAGAACTTCCCCAACCTGGGGAAGGAAGTAAACGTGGAAATACAACAGACACAGAGAAGTCCCCTCAGATGTAATTTGAATTGATCTTCTGCACGACATAGCATAGTAAAAATGGCAAAAAATAAGGACAAAGAGAGAATTTTGAAAGCAGCTAGGGAGAAAAGGCCCATAACATACAAAGGGAAATCTATCAGAATGGTGACAGACCTACCTACTGACACTTGGCAGGCCAGAAAGGAAAGGCAAGAGATCTTCAATGTGATGAACAGAAAAAATATGCAGCCAAGAATCCTCAATCCAGCAAGCCTTTCATTCAGAATAGAAGGAGAGATAAAAGTCTTTCCAAATAAACAAAAATTGAAAGAATTTGTCACCACTAAGCCAGCCCTACAAGAAATCCTGAGGGGGACGCTCTGAGGGAACTGTTGCAAGGAACAAAGATACCAGAGAGACCACAACCAGCATGAACCCCAAAAAGGACACAATGATTCTAAACCCACATATTTCAATAAAGCACTGAATGTAAATGGGCTGAGTGCTCCAATCGAAAGACATAGGGTAACAGAATGGATGATAAAACAATATCCATCTATTTGCTGTCTACAAGAAATGCATTGTAGACTGGAAGATCCCTTTAGATTAAAAGAAAGCNCCCAACAAATAAGAGCCATGGACCTGTTGGCTTCCCTGGAGAATTCTACCTGACATTTAAAACAGAATTAATCCCAATTCTTCTCAAGGTATTCCAAAAAATAGAAATTGAAGGAAAACTTCCAGACTCATTTCATGAAGCGAGCATCACTCTGATTCCCAAGCGAGACAGAGACCCAGCAAAAAATGAGAATTACAGGCCAATATCCTTGATGAATATGGATGCAAAAATCCCTAACAAGATCATTGCAAATCAGATCCAACAGCACAGAAAAAGAATTACCCACCAAGACAAGTGGGATTCATTCCTGGGTTACAGGTTTGGTTCATATTCGCAAATCAATCAATGTGATACATCACATCAACAAAAGAAAAGATAAAAACCATATGATACTGTGGATACATGCAGAAAAAGCATTTGACAAGATACAGTATCCCTTCTTAATAAAGACCCTAGAGAAAGTCGGGATAGAAGGAAATTACTTAAACATCATCAAAGCCATCTATGAGAAGCCCTGAGCTAACATCATCCTTAACGGGGAAAACTGAGAGCTTTCCCACTGAGATCAGGAACATGACAGGGATGTCCATTCTCACCAATGCTGTTTAACATAGTGCTGGAAGTCCTAGCATCAGCCATCAGACTACAAAAGGAAATAAAAGGCATCAAATTTGGCAAAGAAGAAGTCAAACGTTCACTTTTCACAGAAAACATGATACTCTACATAGAAAGCCCGACACACCCACCAGAAACCTACAAGAACTCATCCATGAATTCAGTCAGCAAAGCTGCAAGGTACAAAATCAACATACAGAAATTGGTTGCATTTTTATACACCAATAACGAAGCAACAGAAAGAGAAATCAATAGACGGATCCCATTCCCAATTGCACAAAAAACCATAAAATACCTAGGAATAAACCTAACCAAAGATAAAGGATATCTGTTTGATGAAAACTTTAGAGAACTTATGAGGGAAATCGAAGAAGACACAAAGAAATGGAAAAACATTCCATGCTCATTGTTTGAAAGAATAAATATAGTTAAAATGTCATTACTACCCAAAGCAATATACACATTCAATGCAATCCCAATCAAAAGTGCACCAGCATAACTCTCAAAACTGGAAAAATCTATCCTAAAATTTGTATGGAACCACAAAAGACCCTAAATAGCTAAAGTAATATTGAAGAATTAAACCAAAACGGGAGGCATCTCCATCTCAGACTTTAGCCTCTACTACAAAGCTGTCATTATCAAGACAGTATGGTATTGGCACAAAAATAGACACATAGATTAATGGCATAGAATAGAGAACTCAGAATTGGAGCCAAAAACTATACAGCCAACTCATCTTTCACAAAGCAGGAAAGAGTGTCCAATGGAAAAAAAAGACAGCCTCTTTAACAGATGGTGTTGGGAGAACTGGACAGCAACATGCAGAAGAATGAAACTAGATCATTTTCTCACACCATGCACAAAAATAAACTCAAAATGGATAAAGGACCTGAACGTGAGACAGGAAACTATCAACACCCTAGAGGAGAAAGCAGGAAACAACCTCCTTGACCTCAACCGCAGCAATTTCTTACTTGAGACATCCCCAAAAGCAAGGGAATCAAGGGCAAAAATAAACTATTGGGACCTCACCAAGATTAAAAGTTTCTGCACGGCACAGGAAACAATCCATAAAACTTATAGGCAACCGACGGAATGGGAAAAGATAGTTGCAANACAGCCTCTTTAACAGATGGTGTTGGGAGAACTGGACAGCAACATGCAAGAATGAAACGAGGTCATTTTCTCACACTATACACAAACATGAACTCAAAATGGCCAAAAGACCTGAACGTGAGATAGAAAACCATCCAAACCCTAGAGGAGAAAGCAGGAAACAACCTCCGTGACCTCCACTGCAGCAATTTCTTACTTGAGACATCCCCAAAAGCAAGGGAATCAAGGGCAAAAATAAACTATTGGGACCTCACCAAGATTAAAAGTTTCTGCACGGCACAGGAAACAATCCATAAAACTTATAGGCAACCGACGGAATGGGAAAAGATAGTTGCAAATGACATATCAGATAAAGGGTTAATATCCAAAATCTATAAGGAACTCACCAAACTCCACACCCAAGAAACAAACAACCCAGTGAAGAAATGGGCAGAAGATATGAACAGACGCTTCTCCAAAGCAGAATCCAGATGGACAACAGACACATGAAACGATGCTCAGCATCCCTCCTCACCAGGGAAATACAAACCAATACCACACTGAGATACTACCTCATGCCAGTCAGAGTGGCTAAAATGAGCAAATCATAGAACTCTAGACACTGGCGAGGATGTGTTGAAATGGGCTCCCTCCTTCACTTTTGGTGGGTATGTTTACTGGTGAGGCCTCTGTGGAAAACAGTGTGGAGGTTCCACAAAAAATTAGCAGTAGAACTCCCCTATGACCCAGCAATAGCACTGCTAAGGATTTACCCAAGAGATACAGGAGTGCTGATGCATAGGAGCACATGGACCCCAATGTTCATAGCAGCACTATCAACAATAGCCAAAACATGGAAAGAACCTATGTGTCCGTCAACGGACGAATGAATCAAGAAGATGTGGTTTAGNGGAGGGGGAGAGAGCGAAACCATGATAGACTCTTGAATGCTGAGAACAAACTGAGGACTGATGGGTATGGTGGGGAGGGGGGCGATGGGCATGGAGGAGGGCATTTGTGGGGATGAGCACGGGGTGTTATATGGAAACCAGTTTGAAAATAAACTATTTGTAAAAAAAAATTAAAACAAAGAAACAAACAAACAAAAAAAACAAACAACAAAATGAAACCCAAATTAAGTTGTTACCATTTCCCCTAGAACTCAAACTATAAAGCACTCTATAGTCCATACACTAAGCAGGCAGAGAGACTTTGCTGACCTTCTAGGGGATATGCTTGGAGGGTGTAGGTGGACAGGGCTTAGTGTAATGAATCCCTTCTCCACCAGGTAATGTTGCTTAGCTTAGTGGGGTTGATCAGTGTGTCGTGTATCTGCATGCCTGTGTGTGCACATGTGCAGGAGAGGTGGAAATGGCTTCATCCACATTCTTAGTCACTGGGACAGGAACCTTGCTCTCTCACTTACCCACAATCTGGCACCCCTTCGTTGTCTCAGGCTTCCAATTATTCCCCACCTCTACTATGTCTGTGTCCAAGCCATCAGCCTGCCTGGTGGCACTTCCCTCCAGAGTTTTATTTCAGATGGTGCTGTGTTTCAAAACCCCTCTCTTCAGAGACTCCCATGGCTTGGACCCACGCTGATTCTTATGATGAGGGTCTTGGTGAGCAATGACCAAGTGCCAGCTAGCCCCAGAAATCATTTATGTGATTGTTCAGTGGCAGAAGTTCAGAGATTATGGCAAATCACAACACACAGCTGGCGCTAGGTTTCACCATATTCTTGCATCTTTGTCCCACTACCAGCACACATGGCTGCTCTCTGGTGTCCACTGGAACCTTTGCCTATGGAGAGGCCGTATGGCCTCTACCAAATACTCTCCCAGCAGAGGAACCACTTCTCCCTGTTTGGCCTGTTACCCTCAGACCCTGCTGTCCACTCCTGGGAATTTATCATGTTTTCTCACCAAAGCACCACCAGGTCCTGAACCCTGGAATTTTTGACTATGTGCTCCACTATTTATAGAATCCTAATGGTATGAATTCTCTTTTATCCCTTTCCGTGGCTTGGAGGAACAGATTTCTTGTTGCATCCCTTGTGAGTGTTTTCACTCTTTCTCTCCAGTTACTTTTGGGGGACTGCTTTTCTTGTATTCTCCCCATGCACCATCCTCTCTCCCCTTTCTCTGTCCTTTCTCTGTACAAACAGCTCCCTACCCTCCATGGTTTTTTTTTATCCCCCAGTATCCCTTTCTGCACCACGTACATACCATGTTCTGTGACTCAAGTTATGCAGATTGTTGTGTTAATCCTCAGATCAATTTCCTAGGTGTGCAAATGGTTTGGTGCTGATCTAGTTGCATTTCAGCGATAAGACAAACTAACTTCCATGCTGCTCTGCCATCAATATGAAACTATGTAATATATTTTAAATCAAATGATGTAATGTACTAGAATTTGATTTGGAGCAAATATGTCTGATTTTAACGCCTATGCGATTTACCTTTATATATACTTCAATGTATAACCAAATTGCTTTTTCACACATTTTCTCACAAAGATGATTCTTCCTTTGTAGCTATAGTGCTGTGTGTGTGTATGAGTGTGCAGCTTTTCTAGCAACAGGCACCTTTTCTTTCTTTGCTCCTGATATCTGAATCTGGTTCACATAATCCGTCTGGTCTGTTCAAGCTGTGGTATCCTCATGTGTATGCACATGAGGATAAAATTGCAGAAAATGTAGTTTCTTGTAAGATCCTTATCATTGCCTACCTATAAGTTTCTTTCATGCTATAACAACCCTAAACTGAACCAAATCAAGTTAAGGATGGTGACCTAAAGTGACATGAGGAGTAAACAAAGACGTTTCAGAGCTGTATGTGAGATCCAGATGGATAAAGACATACTCATCTGCCCAGTGCAGCTATGTGTCACAGCTGTAATAGGTAAGAGCCTTTTCCACCCCTGCACTGCAACTGCATGTTACAGCCACCCAGATGGCAGCCCTACACATCCCTGTGTCACATCAACAGCCCTACCACAACAAGCATTCACAAGCTGTTCGCATAGGAGATGCCCCTCAAATGCTGGTGGGGAAACATGCTTCCGAGGCCTATGAGGCCTATCATACACAAGGCCAATCCTTTAAGACTGAAAGAGATAGCTGATTTGTCTAATAATAGAAATAAACACAAAAAAGGCAAAATAATGAGGTAGATGAATGGTTCAAATGAAAAAATAAGACAAAACCTCTGAAAAAGATCTTTATGAAATAGAGATAAGCAATCTACCTGAAAAAGAATTTAACGTGATGGTCATGAAGATGTTTACTGCACTTGGAAAAATAATGAGTGAACACACTGATAACTTTGACAAAGAGATAGAAATACAGTTCACTCTTCAATGACTCAGAGGTTGGGGTGCTGATACACAGTCGACATTCTACGTATATCTTTTGACTCTGCAAAAACGTAACTAGTAATAGCACTACTGACCAGTAGCATGAACAATTGATTAACATATATTTTGTATGTTATATAGATTATATACTATATTCTTACAATAAAGTAAGCTGGAGAAAAGGAAATTAAGAAAATCATAAAAAAAAAGAAAATTCATTTACAGTATTATACAGTTTCTATACAGTTTAAACCCATATTGTTCAAAGATCACCTATAAAAAGAAAGTCCCAA
>NW_027528820.1:0-2848 GCF_008692635.1 Crocuta crocuta | reverse complement strand
GAGCTGAATAGTATAATAACTGAACTGAAAACCAGCACACTGGATAAAGAAGAGATTTGAAAGCTAGAAGACAAAACAATGGAACTCACTTAGGGAAACCAGCAAATAAAGAAAAGAAATATTAAAAGTGATGATACTCTAAGGGATTTTTCAAAACAATATGAAGCATAATAACATTCACATTATAGGGGTGCTGGAAGAAGAGAGAGCTTAATTGAAGAAATGATGGCTGACAATTTCCCTAATCTGGGAAAGAAATCAGGCATCTAAATCCAAGGAGTCCAGAGAGTTCCAAGTAAGATAAATCCAAAGAGATCCACATCAAGACGCATCATACTTAAAATGGTAAAAATTAAAGATAGAGAGAATTTTAAATGCATCAAGGGGAAAACAACTTCTTATTCATATGGGATACCTTATAAGACTACCAGCAGATTTTTCAGCAGATTTTCAGGTCATAAAGAAGTGATGTGGTATATTCAAAGGGCTGGAAACAAAGACAAAGTAAAATTCTTCTAGCAAAGAATTTTCTACTTGATAAGGCTATCATTTAAAAATGAAGGGGGATTAAAAGTTTTAAAGACAAGCAAAAACATAAGGAACTCATCACTGGGGCACATGGGTGGCTCAGTCAGTTAACCATTTGACTTGATTTTGGCACTCGTTGTGATCTAACACTTAGTGAGATCAAACCCCACACTGGACTCACCTCTGATAGCACGGAGCCTGGTTGGGATTCTCTCCCTCTGCTTTTTCCCAGCTCATGTTCTCTCTCTCTCTCTCTCTCTCAAAATAAATAAATAAACTTTATAAAAGGAACTCAGGAACTCATCACCACTAAACCAGTCTTACAAGAAATGTTAAAGTGATTTCCTTAAGCTGAGAAGTAATAGCACTAATTATTAACAAGAAAACATATGAAAGTAAAAAT
This sequence comes from Crocuta crocuta, assembly GCF_008692635.1. Lineage (NCBI taxonomy): Eukaryota > Metazoa > Chordata > Mammalia > Carnivora > Hyaenidae > Crocuta > Crocuta crocuta. The sequence goes on along the minus strand of NW_027528820.1, from coordinate 1,917 downwards.
ATCACTGGAAATGGTAAATATATAGTAAATATAGTTGATCAATCACTTACATAGCAAGTATCAAATTTATAAGACAAAAGTAGAGGTAGGAGGCAAGATGGCAGAGAAGTAGGAAGCACCGTACATTTCACCTGCACTCATCTTTCAAACAGAGACGGCCTGAAGTCCTAGGACACTGAGCCACAGGAGTTTGGGAAGAGAAAGAGACAGAATACACTGGGAAGGAAACCTCATAAGTGCGTGAGTGAGAACTGAGGAAGATAAAAGCGGGATGGGACCAGAGATACGGAGGGAGGGGAGGGAACCCGGCTTGTGTGCAGCTGCAGTGAGTGATTAACCGGCGAGTGGTGGCGAGCTACAGTGAGTCCAGGGGAAAGGAAAGAAAAGCTGAGATTGCTCATAGAACCATCCCTGAAGAAGAGAAAAAAAATCTCGGCTTGGAAAGACAGTGTTTTTTAGCTCTGGCTGGGGTGCTGACTTTAAACTAGGTGCCCTGGTCCCAGAAGGCACCAGGTATTACTGAACTGCCCTGTGCCCGGCACCATCCATGGCGGCGGCGGCCCGGTGAACCAGCAGCAACGCCTGCGGAGGCGGTCCCGGCCCCGGGTGAAGCGGCAGTGGCGCCCGCGACATGGGCCCACTGAAGCGGTGGTAGCGGCGACCCGGTGAAGTGCCGCTGGTGCCCGGTGAAACGGTGGTGGCGGCGTGAGCAAAAAGTTGCCTGCTGAAGCCGTGGCAGCCAGTAAAGCGATTGCAGCTGGGTGAGGCGGTGCAAACTCTATGGACCTGAAGTTGGTACGATCCCCAGATGGACTCGGATTGTATTGCTGCTTGACCCATGCGGATCTGAGGCTGCGGCACTTCCACCACCCTCCACTCAACCACTGGCAAAAGGGAAGCAGCGATTAGCAGAACTGTTAATGGAGGTATAAAAAAGTCTCTCAGGAGTAATCAGACTAGATAGTTTCTCTAGATAACACCACATTCTTTCTCTCACCTCTCCAACCATATTCCACCCTTTAGCTCTTTGAAAAAAGCTTCTTATCCCTTCTGCCTGATCATTCTATCTCCAATTTTGCCTCATCTCTGCCCTATCATCTCTCCCTTTCTCTAGCTCTTCAACAAGCACTACATACACCCAGCTATTTAATTGTAGCTGGGAAATCTGTTTATATGCTTTAAACCAATGGTTGTCTATCGGTTTTCTTCATTCTTTTCTTTCCTTCTTTTTGACTTTTTTACATATTTTTATTTTCTATCATTCGCCTACCCTCCTCCGTCGTTTCTCATTACTTTTTAGTTTTCCCTCTTGGTTAGAGTGATTGTTGGATTTGTTTCTACGTTTGTGTCCCTCTGTTCCCTGTGTGTTTGTCGGTCTGTTTTCTTCTCCAGGGCTACATCAAGAAACAAGTCAAAGTACACATGGTGAAGTGTCCCAAATACCACTACGAGTAGGAAAATAAAATAACCAAAGTTTCAACAAGAGAGACCAAGAGATACCAATCAAATAACACTCTCCGAAAGGATAGGCCCTGGAGAGTCAAAGAGTTGAATCGACCATCTGCACGACATATCATAGTGAAAATGGCAAAATATAAGGACAAAGAGAGAATTTTGAAAGCACCTAGGGAGAAAAGGGCCCTAACATACAAAGGGAAACCTATCAGAGTGGTGACAGACCTATCTACTGAAACTTGGCAGGCCAGAAAGGAATGGCAGGAGATCTTCAATGTGATAAACAGAAAAAATAGGCAGCCAAGAATCCTCTATCCAACAAGCCTGTCATTCCAAATAGAAGGAGAGATAAAAGTCTTTCCGAATAAACAAAATTGAAAAAATTTGTCACCACTAAGCCAGCCCTACAAGAATTCATGAGGGGGACTCTCTGAGGGAAGTATTGCAAGGAACGAAGACACC
>NW_027528819.1:75061-80405 GCF_008692635.1 Crocuta crocuta | reverse complement strand
TGTTTGCACGTATAGGAAGATTAGGAGGAACTTACCAGAGGACCAAGGGGGTGAAGAAGGGGGGAAATACTGGGGGAGAGGCAGGGAGGCAAAACATGAGAGACTCTTGAANGATGGGCATGGAGGGGGTCACTTGTGGGGATGAGCAGTGGGTGTTATATGGAAACCAACTTGACAATAAAGTATTTGTAAAATAAATAAATAAATAAATGAATAAATAAATAGCTAGGTGTATGTAGTGCTGTTGGAATAGCATATACAAAGAGAGAAATGACAGGGTGGGGAGGAAGCGAAATTGGAAATTTAATGATCAGGCAGGACTAAGAGTCTTATTTCAAAGAGAGAAAGAGTGGAATATGGTTGGAGAGGAAGCGAAAGAAATGATGATGATGCTACTCAAAGAAGCTATATAGTCTAATTAATCCAGAGAGAAAGATAAAAAGGTAGTGGTGGAGGTGTAGAATTTATGTCTAGAGAATGGATTAAATGTGACTGTTTAAGCAAGCCTGTGATCTGAATTAATCAGGGTAGTGCATCCATGTTGGTCTTGCCCAGGCTCTGGTAAAAAACAAAAGAAAAAAAAAAAGAAAAAAATAAAGAAGAGGGCAGCTCTCTAGCAGGGATCGGATCACTCTTTTGGGTGTGATCTCCCTGTGCCTGGGGCAAATCCAAGGTGGGCTGTGCTCTATATCCCAAGCCAGGCCTCGTTTCCGGAAATCAGTTCTCATGCCCCATTGACATTGCCCAAAATATAAACTGGCAGGCGAGTCCCTCAGTGTAGTTTCAAGCCTCTCGTCTTCCCCTTGGAAATAGAGCTGGAAGCCGCTGCTCGTGTCCCCTTCAGGTTGAGCTGGCAAGCAAGGAGCTGTTTCACCTGGGTAGCCTGGAGCGATTGCATTCCACCTAGGGTCAGCTGAACATCAGGAGACCCGGTCTCCCGTCGCCGGAAATATAAACTCACAGGCGAGTCCCTCAGAGCCATTTCAAGTCTCTCGCCTTCCTATTGTGGATTGAGCCAAGCCAGAAGCACAAGGGGGCAGCTTCAGGCGCCGCTGTGTCCCCTCCATGTTGGGCTGGCGAGCACGGAGTAGTTTCACCTAGGGTTTCCTGGGACGAGTGTGTCCCGCCTAGGGTCAGCTGGACAGCAGGGAACTGAGTTCCTCTGTGTCCCGTCGCCGGAAATATAAACTCGTGGACGAGTCCCTCAGAGCCGTTTCAAGCCTCTCACCTCCCCTCTGGGGATCCAGCTGAGCCAGAAGCACAAAGGCGCGTCTGCTGCCTCCCCTCCAGATTGAGCTGGTGAGCCGGAAGCAGTTTTACCCGGGGTCGCCTGGGATGCTGGACAGCATGAAACTGGATCCCTCTGTGTCCTGAGTGGAGGTTTTTCTCTTCTCCAGTGACAGGGACAGTGTCTTGAGTTTCTGCCACTCTTTCTTTTTTCCCCTGGACTCACCGTAGCTCCCAGCAAAGGGAGATCCCCCCCTCCTTCTGTATCTCTGATCCCGGCCTGATTTTATTTTCCCTAGTTTGCACTCGTGCTATAAGGTTTTCTCAGTGGACTCTGTCTCCTTTTCCTCCCAAACTCATAGATTTTGTAAAGGTTCCTATGACTTCAGGCCTTCTCCATTTGAGAGATGGGGGCGAGTGAAATGTATGGAGCTCCCTACTTCTCCAGCATTTTGCCTCCTCCCTTTAATGTTTATTTTTGAGAGAGAGAGTACCCCTTAGCAGAGTAGAAGCACAGAGAGAGGGAGACAAATAATCCAAAACAAGCTCTGCAATATCAGGCCTCATACGTGGCTTGAAGCCACAAATCATGAGACCATGACCTAAGCCAAAGTCGGATGCTCAATGGACTGAGCCATGTAGGTGCCTTCAATCATTTATTTTTTTTAAGTTTTTATTTATTTTTGAGAAACAGAAGGAGAATGCAAGTGTTGGAGGGGCAGAAGGGTAGGGGGAAGGGTAATTATTGATGCATATGTATTTAGTGCCATTGTATTACTTGTTTTGTCATTATTACTGGAGTTTTTCCTCTGTTACCTTCTTGTCTTTGTCACTTTTGTTCTTTCCCTTCCACTCAAAGAGTCCTTTTAATATTTCTTTCAGGGCTGGTTTAGTGCAAATGAACTTCCTTAGATTTTGTTTGTGTGGGAAACTATCTCTCCTTCTATTATGAATGATATGCTTTGGGTAGAGTATTCTTGGCTGCAGATTTGTCCCATTCAGCATGTTGAACAACATATCATGTCACTCCCATTTTGCTTGCCAAGTTTCTGTAGAAAGATCTGCTGCAAATATTATTGGTCTTTCCTTGTAAGTTTAAGACTTCTTTTGCTCCTTTTAGGGTTTTTTTCTTTATCACTATATTTTCAAAATATGATTAGAATATGACTTGGTTTTGGCCTGTTTTTGTGATTTTGATAAGAGTTCTCTGTGTTTCCGGGATCCGGATCTCTGTTTCCTACCCCAGATTAGGAAAGTTTTCAGGTATTAGTTCCTCAAATTATCTTTCTTCCCCCTTTTCTCTCTCTTCTTCTGAGACTCCTGTAATGTGAATGTTACTACATTTGATGGAGTCAAAGGCTTCCATAAGTCTATTCTTTTGTTCCAAAATTCTTCCTTCTCTTTTTAGTTCAGCATCAGTATTTTCCAGTATTTTGTCTTCTACATTATTAATTCATTCCTCTGCTTCTTCCAGCCTTGTGCTCATTGCATTAAGCCTGTATCCAATCTCAGTTATTGTACTCATCATCTCTGACTGATGTTTTAACCCTTTAATCTCATTGGTAAGAGTCTTACTGAAACCTTCCATTCTATCTCAGATCCAGCTAGTATCCTTGTAATTGTTGCCTTAAAGTATCCATCAGGTATATTACTTATATATGTTTTACTCAGACATCAGGGAGTGATCTTATCTTGTTGTTTTATTTGAGATGAATTCCTCTGTCTTAGCATTTTGTCTCAGTCTATGCCTTCTTTTGCATTTTAGAAAAGCCTGTTATGTGTCCTGATCCTGTGAGTTATGGCTCTATGAAGAAGAGGTCATATAGTGTCTAGGGTCTATCACTTTGGGGAGTGTCTCTGTTGTGTGTTGCATTTGCTCTGCTGTTGTGTTTTGGCTGCTCTATCCTCAAACCAGTTGTCTGCAGTGGCTCTCCTTACTTACTCTGGGCAGTTAGGTTCTTCACCAGAATGGGGTCATCTAGGTGTCCTCTGGTCTTCTTGTTAAATTAGTCTGATACTACTTCCACTAGAACCGAAGCTCTGTTGAGCTGTTTGGTTGGGAAATGTGGTGTAAGGCAGGGACTTCTGCTGCTCTTCTGTGGAAAGGACCCGCTGTGCTGGGCTTGAAGCAATCTTGACTGAGAAGGGCAATTGTGCCAGAGCACAGGGGTGTGGGACTTGGTTTAAGCAGTTTAGGCACCCAGTGACTGGGCTTAGATTTTTCCCGCAGGTGGCTCTGTGTTTATGCTGAGGGTCAGGCCAGGGAAATGCTGCCACTCACCTCCTTCGTCCCCAGAAAGGTATCTCTGTGAATGTTGCCTCTCGCGGAAGCACTCAGAGAACAGTAAATAATCTATCCCCTGTGTTCCCCAGGCATTCTTCACATCCCTGTTCCCATGTCCCAGTTTCATTTGCCTACCTTTTCTCCAGGAATACGGTAATGCCCTTAAAGCTCTTTCCCAGCCAAGGCCTCTGACCTATAAAACTCCCAACTTTAAGACCTGGTAATTGAAAGAACTTTTGAAAATCAGCCCCTCTCTACTCAGATGCTGGCGAGGATGTGGAGAAACGGGCACCCTCCTACACTGTTGGTGGGAATGTAAACTGGTACAGCCCCTCTGGAAAACAGTGTGGAAGTTCTTCAAAAAATTAACACTAGAACTCCCGTATGGCCCAGCAATAGCACTGCTAGGAATTTACCCAAGGGATATAGGAATGCTGATGCATAGGAGCACATGTACCCCAATGTTCATAGCAGCACTCTCAGCAATAGCCGAAACATGGAAAGAAGCTAAGTGTCCATCAAAGGACGAATGGATCAAGAAGATATGGTTTATCTATACCATGGGATACTACATGGCAATGAGAAACAATGAAATCTGGCCATGTGTAGCAACATGGATGGACCTTGAGGGTGTTATGCTGAGCGAAATAAGTCAGGCAGAGAAGGACAAATACCATATGTTTGTTTGCACGTATAGGGGGATTAGGAGGAACTTAATGGAGGACCGTGGGGAAGAAGAAGGGGGGAAATAGTGGGAGAGAGGGAGGGAGGCAAACGATGAGAGACTCTTGGATACTGAGAACAAACTGAGGACTGATGGGTGTGGGGGGGGAGGGGTGAGATGTGCATGGAGGAGGGCACTTGTGGGGATGAGCCCTGGGTGTTATATGGAAACCAAATTGACAATAAACTATTAAAAAAAAAAAGAAAATCAGCCCCTATCCTTTTCCCAGTCAATGGTTTTGAACAAATGTTCTTCTTGTGCATCCCCCTGTGTGTTTTTGTGCTTCTCGCGCGCATGCATGTGCTCGCGTGCACATTCTCCTTTCTCTAAGACCATGGCTCCCTCCCCTCCACAGCACCTGCAGTCCAATTATTCCCTAAACTATGTCTCTGCACTTCCTGTCTTCTTCAATGTGGTTTCTTCTGTCCCTTTAGTTGTGGAATTTGTTCTGTCAGTCTTCAAGCTGATTTTTGTGATATTTAGAAAGATTTGATAGTTATCTAAGTTGATTGGATGAGATGAGCCTAGGGTCCTACTATCCCTCTGCAATCTTATTTGACTGTAAATCAAATGTTATTTGATTGTAAATGCAAGGACTCATTTCCAGACTCCTTATTCTGCTCCATTGATCTAGATGTCTGTTTTTATGCTAATAGCATACTGTTTTGATTAGTGTAGATTATTATACAGTTTGAAATCAAGAGATATGATGCTTCTAGGTCCGTTCATCTTTCANAATTCCATACAGATATAGATTTTTTTTATTTCTGTGAAAAATGCCATTGGAATTTTGATAGAATTGCATTAAATCTGTAAATCAGTTTAGTAGTTTGGGCTCAATGACATTTTGAAATTCATGTTTTACTTAAGTTCATTTAACTTAGCTTAAAGTGGTTATGTACATTAAAATGGCCCTTTTGTAAATATTCTTTTTAGAAAAAAATAGGAAATAACATATCATTATTTCTCCCTTTCTTTTTTCAATTATTAAGCCCAGCTCAACGTCAGTTGTACTAAAGGAACTGTGGTATAGTTCTATTTAATATCATTTTCTTTGGTTAAATTCAATTCATTTCATTAGTATTTCACTGTATTATTCCAATGTAATC
>NW_027528819.1:72135-74983 GCF_008692635.1 Crocuta crocuta | reverse complement strand
CCCCACCCATCAGTCCTCAGTTTGTTCTCAGCATTCAACAGTCTCTCATTGTTTGCCTTTCTCCCTGTCCCCCACTATTTCCCCCTTCCTTCTCCCCCAGGGTCCCCTGTTAAGTTCCTCCTAATCCTCATATACATGCAAACATGATATTTGTCCTTCTCTTCCTGACTTATTTCGCTCAGCATAACACACTCAAGGTCCATCCATGTTGCTACACATGGCCAGATTTCATTGTTTCTCATTGCCATGTAGTATTCCATTGTATAGATAGACCACATCTTCTTGATCCATTCGTCCGTTGATGGACACTTAGGTTCTTTCCATGTTTTGGCTATTGTTGAGAGTGCTGCTATGAACATTGGGGTACATGTGGTGGAACATGAGACTCTTAAAATACTGGTTGATCACAATATTTCTGTCCATAGAGGACAGTTATTTATATGTAAATAGCTAATATCTAAGAATGTATCCCATCCTAACTAAGTATGTTTACCTCTTCAAAATTTTGCACATGCATAAGATTTACCATTCAGATTTGACACATATAAGAAAATAATTCACCAAGTGGATTACTTTTTGATCTAAACTTATAGTTCTATTAATCTTTAGATTAGCTGTTTGATACTATAGTTTTAATGTAGATTCCACTTACCTCATATCCTACTAGTATTTTAGGTTCTTGTTTAAAACAGGAACATATGGGACGCCTGTGTGGCTCAGTCGTTAAGCATCTGGCTTCGGCTCAGGTCATGATCTCACAGTTTGTGGGTTTGACCCTGCATCGGGCTCTATGCTGACAGCCAGCTCAGAGCCTGGAGCCTGTTTCAGATTCTATGTCTCCCTTTCTCTCTGACCATCCCCTGCTCACGCTCTCTCTATCTCTCTCAGAAATAAATAAAACATTTAAAGAAATAAAACAGGAACNTGGGCACTCAACACATGCTCAGAAATACCCATTTCCTCTCATTCTTTAATGAAGAACCATTGCCTATTATATAAACAATTAGTATCTATATCCAGAAGTGAAATTAAATACANGTAAAGCAGTAAGAAGAACAAAAGAGCAAAAAAAAAAAATCCTTTTCTAATTAAATTATATGGTGGTTTTTGTGAGGGCAAATTAAATTATATGTAACACCTCTAAAGTGCATGATGCTTTCCATATGTGCTTAGTGGAATATTTGAAAAACTGTCTGAAAGTAGATCTCTCATTTTACAAATAGTTCAAAATGCTTAGGAAAAGATAGTATTCTCCTGAGTTTTATAAATTCAAATTTTTACTTTATCAGTGTAAAAACTGTCTTAAGGTCTCAGGGCTATTGACAAAATATGTCCTTATGACTCTTCTTATTATGTGAAAAAAAAGCTTTAGTGATTTTTTACAAATGAACATACCTTACAGACTCTAGATGTCTTTGTTTCAACTTGCTTGCCTAAATAAAAGTAAACTGAGTGTAGCAACTGGTTTTTGACAGAAGATTAACTAGTTAATTTTAATAAATCTGTGTAAATGTATTCCTTTACATTTTCCCACTCAAAATAAGCATATCTGTAGATAGACAAGAATCAACTTATAATAGTTTTCTTAAGTGTAACTTCTTCAGATATGAGTAAAATTTTCATGGACTATGATGATTTTAAAAGTTTAAAAGTTTAAAATGTTTTTAAAGCTTCACTAAATAGTTCTGACATAACTCACATTATACTTTTTCCACAGAGGCATATTATTTATGTTTTCCCTAGAGTGAACAAAATCAGTTCAATATTTAAATGCTGAAAAATACTGGAACAAATAATAGTTATTTTGTGCCTCTCCACCCACCCATCTCCCCAAGGTAGATCAGCTAAGACCCTCCAAAATCTTATGTGCTTTATTTTAACAGTGTGTTTGGAAATACAGCTTCCAAGAATGTGATTAAAAATGAAGTGGAAGAGTGACATTAGTTGTAAGTTATGTAATATAGCTCAACCAAAAATACTTTCAGAAACACAATCACCAAATAGTAACTTTATTGCCATCATCACACTATCATACAAACCAAGTACAATTATAAACGCCAAAGGAATTTCTACCTCATGTGGTGCATTTCCATGAGAATCTCACAGTTTTTAAAAAGGTTGTTCAGTATAACAAACAGAAGTTTTACATTTTTTAATTTATTTCACATGGTGAAGAAAGTTGTTTCTTTATTTCTCAATAGCCACACTAAACTGCAAATGCTTGTAACCCATCTGAATCATTTGTTCTATTCAGAGCAATGATAATTTTTTTGAATGTACCCTTTTCAAGATGCCACAAAGGGCCCTTTTGAAAGTTACATTGACAATACTCTAGGTCTCCTTTCACTATAAAAATATCCAGGAATTTACATTTTGATCCATGTTTTATCCCAAAAAAAAAATTCATGGCATTTTTCAGGTATGAAATGACACTACAATCAGGGAAAAAGTGATTTGGTATGGCACTTTTACTTTCATTCCAACTAATAAATGCTGATGTTTTAACTGATTTATTATTTTAATTTTAACTCTTTTTAAAACTCCTCAAACTTTGGACATTTGTTCAAGTTGTGACTCATCCATTTTACCCATTTCATACTAAATTTAAGGGTGAAACAATTTTGTTAGAAAGTCACTAGCACCATCTAGAGTTTGTATATGGAACTATTTTTAAATGTTTATAATTATTGTTCCAAAATTATCTTAAACTTAACAGTTGTACGATAATTGTTAAAGATTTGGAATTTACAATGATTGAGAGTCATTAGGAGTTTTAATTAAACAGAATTGAAAAATTTAAATGGTAAATGGAATATAAAGTTTAAAGTCTGGGTTCATCAAAGCGCGC
>NW_027528819.1:70143-72054 GCF_008692635.1 Crocuta crocuta | reverse complement strand
AAATAACCATATTAACCAAAATCATGTGTATGTAATTTTCTGAAATGGTTTTAAGATTCTAGGATTTTTTGGCCCATTAAATATTTTTTCCTAAATTATACTAACAAATATAAGGTTGCCAACTTTTAATTTTGCTTATTAAAATTATTACAACTATAATTGACATTTATTATCATATTAAAAATAAAAAGTGACACAATTTTAAGATAAAAACAGCCCATTAAGAGGAGGACTTAAGATGACAGAGTAGTAGGAAGACCTTATGCTTGTTTCATCACTCGAACACAGTGAGATAACTATCAAATTACTCTTAACACCAGGGAAATCAATTTGAAGACTGAGAGAAAAAATTGCAGAATTAGAGGGAGAAAAAAGGCCAAACCATGGAAGGTAGGAGGTGCAGAGATGTGATTTGTTGGAGAAAATATGCTGCAGAAGGGAAGTAGCACTGATCACAGAAAGAGAGGGATAAAACAAAAACAAAAACAACACTTCACCAAAACCATTAACTGGGAAAACAAGAGGGGCTGTTTATTGCAAGTTTTTACAAGAAGTGAACATGAAAGTCTAAAGTTTTAGAAGTCTCCAACAATGCCAAGGTTGAGCCTGGCGGGCATAGTAGTGGTACTGTGGAGGAGGAGGAGGGAAGAGGCCCAGGAGTGGACAGCATGCTCTGAAGATCCTCTGGGTTGTGCTGAGAGAGAGAGTTCCTCATTTTTTTCTTGGAGTGCATTTGGTAGAGGCAGAACTGCCTCTCAGGGGACAAAAGAGCTAGCAGATACCATTGAGCTGACCCCATTCATTAGCATATAATCAGGGGTGTCTGCTGAAGGCAACCAACCTTGATGCCAGCTTTTTGGTACAATTTACCATAAAATCCAAGCCCATGTATAGTTGTGTGACTGCTTTTCTGGGAAAAATGCATACTAGCCATAACATGGCACAACTCTCCCACAGTGGATCAACACAATTCTGCAGGGTGCTGGGTTCCTAAAATTTGGAGTTTTGAAACCCAGGTGCAATGCTGAGATAAAACACAAAAGCATAGCCCCACCAGGCCTGCAGATGGCTCAGACACAGACATGGTTAAAGCAAGGATCCAACAGAAGCCTGGGTCAAGAGTGGAGATTTTTCACTGTTTTGTGAGGGCTTCCTGAACAGCAATGTACTTGAAATCCACTCTCTAGGAAAGAGAGCAGGCCATGCCATTTTTCGTCCCTCCCATCAGCACCAAAAGGCTACATTTAGCAAAATAGCATACACAGTGGAGGCATGAGCCATATACACCAAGCCCCAACACCCTGAGCTGTGTAGGTGCCTTTTCTTTTCCTAGGGTAAGTGTGATTGAGACCCAGAACATCAGCAGGCCCCTCCCCCAGGTTACTAGCACATACCCTTAGGTCTACTGATAATAGAGTACTACAATGCTTCAGTTCTAGTGTAAATGGGTCAGGAATAGGTTTTCCTAACAAACAAAGCACAAAGGCTTAGATAAAATGCCAAGATGGAGGAATTTGTCCCAAAAGAAAGAATAAGAAAAGGTCATGGCCAGGGAACAAATCAAAATATATACAAGTATTATGCCTGAACCATAATTTAAAGCAACATTCATAAGTGTACTGGGTATGCTTGAGAGAAACATAGAAGAAAATAGAGACACTCTTACTAAAGAGATAAAACACCTAAAAACTAGCCAGGGTGAAATAAAATGTGCTATGGCCAAGATACAAACCAAAAAGGAGGTAATGACCATAGGGTAAAAGAAGCAGAGGAAAGAATCAGTGATATAGAAGATAAAAATGTGGAAAATAATGAGGGTAAAAAGAAGAGGAAAAGAAAAATACTGGATCACGAATGTAGACTTAGGAAACACAGCAACTCCATAAAGCATAACAATCCAATTTTAGGAGT
>NW_027528819.1:68309-68741 GCF_008692635.1 Crocuta crocuta | reverse complement strand
ATCATAGGAGTCTCAGAAGAAGAGAGGGAGAGGGAGCAAAAAGTTTATTAGAGCAAATTATAACTGGAAACTTCCATAATCTGGGTAGGGAAACAGACATCCCAATCAAGGATGCACAGAGAACTCCCATAAAAATCAACAAAAGCCAACTAACACTAAGATATATTGTAGTAAAATTTGCAAACTGCAGAGTTAAGGAAAGAATCCTGAAAGTGGCAAGGAAAAAATTTTCTATCATAAAAGGAAAGATAAATCAAGAAAGCAGAAGATCTATCCACAGACACCCGGTAGGCCAGAAGAGAGTGGCATGATGTATTCAGTGTACTGAATGGCAAAACGGCACAGCCAAGATTACTTTATGCAACAAGGCTGTCATTCAGAAAAGGAGAGATAAAGACAGAGAACCTGAGAGGCTCAGTCAGTAGAGTCAGC
>NW_027528819.1:59323-68087 GCF_008692635.1 Crocuta crocuta | reverse complement strand
TGCTGTCAGTGAGGACCCTGCTTGAGATTGTCTCTTTCTGTCTCTGTCGCTGTCTCTTTCTCTCTCAAAATAAATAAATAAAGTTTAAAAAATATTTAAAAATGGAGAGATATAGAAAATCCGACAGAATCCACAGAAGCCTACTGGAACTGATCCATGAATTAAGAAATGTTACAAGATACAAAATCAACGTACAGAAATCGGTTGCATTTTTTTTCCTACCAAATAGTTTCNGTTTCCCTACTGGTAGTGGTATTAGGGACTCTCCATCATGTGTAGTTTGGCTTGTTTCTTGAGGCAGCCCTGGAGAAAGAAAACAGACAACCACAGAGGGAACACAGGTACACAAAGGCACAGACAAATCCAATAAACAGTCACACCCAGCCTCAGGGAAAAACAGCTACAACAACAACAACGAAACAGCTATCTGGAGGGGATGGGCGTGGTTTGGTGTAGGTAGGTCTTGTCTCCACTGTGTCCACTTGCCTCCCTGAGGACCCTCCTTGGTGGTTGTGGGGAGAAGAATAGCATCATCCCAGTTCCTTCTCAACCAACCTTTGCAAATCACTGCTTCTGTCCAATCTCCCTGTGCTGAGGATGTAGCCAAGGTGGACTGAGTTCTATGCCCCACGCTCTGTTTCGTTTCCAGGTCCCAGTCCACGGGCTTAGTTATACCGCCCTCAACAGTCCCGCTGGTAGCTGCTTCCCTGTTGCCAGGGGTTGAGTGGGGGGTGGGGGAAGTTTCGCAGTCTTAGATCCCACGGAGTCAAGCAGAGATACAACTCAAGTGCATTTGGGGAACGTAGCAACTTCAGGACCGCAGATTCCGAGTCGCTATAGTGAGCTGCCCCTGCTTCAGCTGGCGCTGGGACCGCCGCCGCAGGTGTTGCTGCTGCTTCACCTGGCCAACGCCACTTCAGAGAGTTGTAGTCGCGTGCGCCTTCACCGCTTCACCGGGCCCTGGTACCGGTTCACCAGGCCGCCACAGCCATTGATGGTGCTGGGCGTGTGGCAGTTCAGTTACTTCTGGCGCCTTCAGGGACCAGGGCACCTAGTTTAAAGTCAGCACCCCAGCCAGAGCTAAAAAAACACTGTCTTTCCAAGTGAAGGTTTTTTTTTCCTCTTCTCCCGGGACGGTTCTATGAACAATCTCAGCTTTTCTTTCCTTTTCCCTGGACTCGCTGCAGCTCACCACCACTCTCTGGTTAATCACTCACCACAGTTGCAGGCAAGCTAGGTTCCCTCCCCTCCCTCCTTATCTCTGGATCCCAGAGATTCCCCGCTTTTTTCTTCCCCATTTTGCATTCATGAACTTATGAGGTTTCCTTCACAGTGTATTCTGTCTCTTTCTCTTCCCAAAGTCCTGTGGCTCAGAGTCCTACGACTTAAGGCCATCTCTGTTTGAGAGATGGGTGCAGGTGAAGTGTACGGAGCTCCCTAGTTCTCAGCCATCTTGCCTCCTTCCCAGTTGCATTTTTATACACCAAAAATGAGGCAACAGAAAGAGAAATCAAGAAACTGATCCCATTCATAATTGCATAAAAACCAAAAAATATGTAGGAATAAACCTAACCAAAGATATAAGATATCTGTATGATGAAAATGATAAGAAACTTATGAAGGAAATTAAAGAAGACACAAAGAAATGGAAAAACATTCCATGCTCATGGATTGGAAGAACAAATATTCTTAAAATGTCATTACTACCCGAAGCAATCTACACATTCAATGCAATCCCAAACAAAATTGCACCAAGATACTTCTCAAAATGAGAATAAATTATTCTTAAATTTATATGGAACCACAAAATACCCTCAATAGCCAAAGTAATATTGAAGAATAAAACCAAAATGGGAGGCATCACCAACCCAGACATTAGCCTCTACTACAAAGCTGTCATCATCAAGACGCCATGGTATTGGCACAAAATCAGACACATAGACCATAGGAGTAGAATTGAGAACTCAGAACTGGACCTAAAAATGTACAGACAACTAATCTTTGATAAAGCAGGAAAGAGTATCCAATGTAAAAAAGACAGCGTCTTTAACCGATGGTGCTGGGAGAACTGGACAGCAACATTCAGAAGAATGAAACTACAGCGTTTTCTCACACCATACACAAAAATAAACTCAAAATGGATAAAAGACCTGAACGTGAGATAGGGAACCATCAAAACCCTAGATGAGAAAGCAGGAAACAACCTCCTTGACCTCCACCACAGCAATTTCTTACTTGACACATCCCCAAAAGCAAGGGAATCAATAGCAAAATACTGGAAAATACTGATGCTGAACTAAAAAGAGAAGGAAGAATTTTGGAACAAAAGAATAGACTTATGGAAGCCTTTGACTCCATCAAATGTAGTAACATTCACATTACAGGAGTCTCAGAAGAAGAGAGAGAAAGGGGGAAGAAAGATAATTTGAGGAACTAATACCTGAAAACTTTCCTAATCTGGGGTAGGAAACAGAGATCCGGATCCCGGAAACACAGAGAACTCTTATCAAAATCACAAAAACAGGCCAAAACCAAGTCATATTCTAATCATATTTTGAAAATATAGTGATAAAGAAAAAAACCCTAAAAGGAGCAAAAGAAGTCTTAAACTTACAAGGAAAGACCAATAATATTTGCAGCAGATCTTTCTACAGAAACTTGGCAAGCAAAATGAGAGTGACATGATATGTTGTTCAACATGCTGAATGGGACAAATCTGCAGCCAAGAATACTCTACCCAAAGCATATCATTCATAATAGAAGGAGAGATAGTTTCCCACACAAACAAAATCTAAGGAAGTTCATTTGCACTAAACCAGCCCTGAAAGAAATATTAAAAGGACTCTTTGAGTGGAAGGGAAAGAACAAAAGTGACAAAGACAAGAAGGTAACAGAGGAAAAACTCCAGTAATAATGACAAAACAAGTAATACAATGGCACTAAAGACATATGCATCAATAATTACTCTGAATTTTATTGCACTAAATGCTTCATTCAAATGACATAGGGTGTCAGAATGGATATTAAAAGAAAAAAGACCATCAATATACTGTCTACAAGAGACTCATTTTATTTTTACTTTTAAATGTTTATTTATTATTTTGAGGAAAAAAATGTGGGTGGGGAAGAGGCAGAGACAGAGGGAGAGAAAGAATCCCAAGCAGGCTCCACTCTGTCAGTGCAGAACCGGATGTGGGGCTTTATCTCACGAACCATGCCCAGGTGCCCCAAGACTCTTTTTAGACGGAAAGACACCTGCACATTGAAAATGAGGGGATGGTGGGGCACCTGGGTGGCTCAGTTGGTTAAGCGTCCGACTTCAACTCAGGTCATAATCTCACTGTTGGTGAGTTTGATCCCTGCATCAAGCTCCGTGCAGACAGCTTGGAGCTTGGAGTTTGCTTTAGATTCTGTGTCTTCCTCTCTGCCTCTCTTTCCTTCTCTCTCTATTTCACTCTCTCTCAAAAATAAAAATAAACATTAAATAAAAGGAAAAGAGGGGATGAAGATACATTTATCATGTCAAAAAAATGTCAAAGAAAGCTAGAGTAGCAATAATTATGTCAGAAAAGCTAGAATTTAAAACGAAAACTATAGTGGCGCCTGGGTGGCTCAGTCAGTTAAGTGTCTGGTTTCGGCTGAGGTAAGGATCTCACGGTTCGTGGGTTCGAGCCTTGTGTCAGGTTCTGTGCTGACAGCTTGGAGTCTGGATCCTGCTTCAGATTTTGTGTCTCCCTCTCCCTCTGCCCCTCCCCCACTCGTGCTCTGTCTCTTATAAATAAATAAACATTAAAATTTTTTTGAAAACTATAACAAGAGATGAAGAAGGGCATTACATTATAATACAGGGGACTATCCAACAAGAAGATCTAACAATTGTAAATATATGCACCCAACATGAGAGAACCCAAATATATAGAACAATTAATATCAAGCATAAAGGAAAACATAGGTAATAATAAAACCATAGTAAGGGAGTTTAACACCCCAATTATATAAATGAACAGATCATGAAAGCAGAAAATCACCATGAAAACAATCGCTTTGAATGCCACAGATGGACTTAACAGATATTGAGAAAGCAGCAGAATACATAATATTTCAAGTGAACATAGAGCATTTTCCAGAATACATCCCATTCTACATCAGAAATCAGGCCTCAATAAGTACATAAAGATTGAGGTGATACAATGCCTTTTTTCTTACCACAAGTCTCTGAAAGTTGAAGTCAACCATAAGAAAAAATTTGGAAAGCACACAAATACACTGAGGTCAAACAACAAGTTACTAAACGATGAATGGGTAAACTAAGAAATCAAAGAAGAAATTAAAAAGTAAATGAAAACAAATGAAAAGGAAAACACAATGTTCCAAAGCCTGTGCGATGCAGCAAAAGCAGCATGAGGGAAGAGGGAAGTATATAACAATACAGGACTATTTCAAGAAGAAGAAAAATATAAAATAAACAGCCTATATTTACAACTAAATGAACTAGAGAAAATCAAACAAGGCCTAAAGCCAGCAGAAGGAGGGAAATAATAAAAATTAGAGTAGAAATAAATGATACACACTAAAAAAAATCCAATAGAACGGACTAATGAAACCAGTAGTNCAGCATCCGACCTCGGCTCAGGTCATGATCTCGTGGTTAGTGGGTTCAAGCCCGGCGTCGGGCTCTGTGCTGACAGCTCAGAGCCTGGAGCCTGCTTCAGATTCTGTGTCTCCCTCTCTCTCTGACCCTCCCCTGCTCACGCTGTCTCTCTCTCTATCTCTCTCTCTCTCTCTCTCTCAAAAATAAATAAAACATTAAAAAAAGAAAAAGTAATAAATTTGATTAACCCATTATTAGACTTGTCAAAAGGAAAAGAGAACTGAAATAAATAAAATTACAAATGAGAGAGGACAAGTCACAACCAACATAACAGAAATACAAATTATATGAGAATATTATGAAAACCTATACACCAACAAATTGGTCAACCTGGAAGAAACGGTAAATTCCTAAAAATATATAAACCACCAAAACTGAAAGAGGAAAAAATACAAAACTTGAACAGAGTGATAACCAGCAAAGAAATTGAATTAGTAATCAAAAATCTTGCAACAACCAAAACTTCGGGGCCAGTTGGCTTTACAGGTAAATTTTACCAAATATTAAAAGAAGAGTTAATACCTATTCTTTTCAAATTCTTTCAAAAACTAGAAATGGAAGGAAAACTTCCAAATTCATTCTAGGAGGCCAGGATTATCATTACAAAAATACCCATAAAGACTCGACTGTAAGAGAAACCTACAGGCCAATATCCCTGAAGAACATGTACCCAAAAATTCTCAATAAAATACTAGTAAATGATATCCAACAGTACATTAAAAGAATCATTCACCATGACCAGGTGGGATTTATTCATGGGCCGCAAAAATGGTTCGATACTCGTGAATGAATCAATGTGATAAACCATATTAATACAAGAGATTATAGGAAACATATGATCCTCTCAACAGATAAGTAGCATTTGACAAAGTATGACATTCATTAATGATAAAAATACTTAACAAATTAGTTTTAGGGGAACATACCTCAACATGAAGGCTAAATATGAAAATCCCAGAACTAACATCATTTTCAATGGGGAAAATCTGAGAGCTTTCCCCTTATGCCCAGGAATAAGATAAGGATGTTCATTATCACCACTATTATTTAAGATAGTATTGGCAGTCCTTGCTACAGCAATCAGAGAACAAAAAGAAATAAAAGGAGAGTAGATTAAAAGTAGGAGGAAGACATTGTGCCTTCCACCTACCTCAAACACAGCTAGATAAACATCAAATCGTTATGAACACCCAAGAAATCAATCTGATGACTGGGAGAACAAACTGTTCAACATAAAAGAGTCCACAACATGGAAGGTAAGAGATGCAGAGACATGATGGAGAAAAGGATCACAGGTGCTGCAGAGGGGAGTGATCCCTGATTACAGAGACAGGAAAGAGAGAGAGAGAGAATGAGAGACAGAAAGAAAACAGCACAGAGAGTGTCACTCAAGCAAAAACGCTTCCCCAAAACCATTGACTGGGAAAACAAGAGGGGCTAATTATCTTGAGGTTTTACAACTAGTGAATGGAGCTCAGAAACTGGAGTTTTAGAAGTCCATGCCCAGGCCTGTGTGGAGCCCAGTGGGTGCTATGGTGCTCTTTTGGAGGAGGAAGACAGAGCCAGAGAGGCAAATGGTGTGATCTGGGCATTGCCTTGGATGACTGGGAGAGACCTTTCTCCCTTCTTTGAGTGCATCTGGGAGAGGTGGCATTGCCTTCCACGGTACAAGAGTCGACAGGCATCATTTCACTCCCCTGCCCCTTCAGCACAGAGGCAGACACCTACTGAAGGTGGCTAATCTAGACTCACACTTTTTTGCTGTGTTAAAACACAGCAAGCTCTGGTACGTTAGTATGACTACACTTCTAGGACAAATCAGCACCAGTTCCAGCACAGTGGAACCCTCCCCTAGAGGACCAATGTAGATCGGCATCTGCTGTCTCTTTAAAGTTTGGAGTTTTGAAACTCAGCTGGCATGCCTGAGATAAAACACAGGTGCACTGTGTTGTGTGGCCAGGAGATGCATGGGACACAGACAAGGTAAGGGCAGGGACCTGAGGGACACTGGGAAACACAAGTGGAGATTATTCATTCTCCTGTAAGGAGTTTCCAAAAATCAGTGGGTGCCAACTCCTAGCTCTGGTGATGAGGAAAAGGGCTGTTGCCACTTTTATCCCCCGCCTATCAGTATGGACTGACTTCAGTGAGCATAACAGTGCCAACAGTGCAAGCCTGAGCATCTTACACCAAGCTCTTCCCTTCACTCTGCAGGTGCTTCTTTAGTAAGACACTTGTGTGGGCAAACTAGAGCAGCAGGCTTCTCCACTAGAAGACCAGCACAAATGCCCTACATGCACCAAAGCTACTGACTATAGACTTCTGGAAAGCTTTAACACTAGTGGAAATAATATCAGGCTACTTTTGAGAGGCAGACCAGAGCACATTCAGCAAANGCACTGGGTGTTCTATGGAAGTGAAGAATCGCCAAATTCGACTCCTCAAACTAAAAAAAAAAAAAAAAAAAAAAAAAACAAAACAAAACAAAAAACAAAAAGCAAAAACAAAAACAAAAACAAAACAAACTCTGCAGAGGGCTAACCCAAGGGAAAGTGCAGCCAAAACACAGCAGCAGAGTGCACACAGCATACAGTTTAGTTTGTGACCACTAAACCAGCCCAGCAAGATATATTAAAGGGGACTCTCTGAGTGGGAAAAACGAAAGACCAAAAGCAACAAAGACTAGAAAGAACCAGAGAAAATATCCAGAAGCAATGTCTTTTCAGGTAATACTAAATTCGTGTATATCAATAATCACTCTGAATGTAAATGGAGTATGCTCCAATCAAAAGACATACAGTATCAGAATGGATAAAAACAAGACCCATATATATGAGGCTACAGGAGACTCATTCTAGACCTAATGACATCTGTAGATAAGAGTGATGGGATGGAGATCTATTTATCATGTCAACAGACTTCAAAAGAAAGTTAGAATAGTCATATTTGTATCACACAAACTAGATTTCATTTATTTCTTTAAATTTTTCCCAATGTTTCAATTTTTTTATTTAAATTCTAGGAATTATTAGAAAGATTTCAAGGAAACAAAAATCTATATTCTACCCTCTTAGGAAAGGAAATATCAACATTGTGTTTATTTATATATTCACTCATTCATTTATTTTTATGTGTCTATTTTTTCAAATTTTTATTTTAATTCTAGTTAGTTAATATGTAGTGTAGCATTGCTTTCTGGAGTAGAATTCAACGATACATCACTTACCTATAACACTCAGTGCTCAAACAATGTATTTATTTTTAGTAAGTGGTGTCTCTCAACAATAATGTTTCAGAAACTACTACTCATGCTACATCATGAGGTCAAACATAAGTAAATGAAGCAAATGACAAGAAAGTGGGCTTTATTTCCTCTCCTCAAACATCTAATCATTAAGGATGCAAATCCAATTCATGTCTGGGCATTAAGCAGAACTGTATTGATTTTCCAGAAAAGGCTTATCAGAATAAGCTAAATTGAAACCAAGTTCTCCAAACCTCACTCCTTTTTGAAGATTGTCAATTCCCATTAAGAACATAATGACCCTAGCTATTGTATGTTAACTGATTACGTCATTACTCTATTATGCGGCTGAAAATCTAAGAGAATAATCAAAGAGGTTACATTAATAAAACAACATAGACATAGCATTTACATATCAAAAACAGCTTTTAGGAGCAAACCTTGATGCAGATAGGAAACAGAAATACATCATGAAGAAAGAATAGCTACAGGAAATAATTCCTTTCTTGGAAAGTAAGCATGACCTGGGTAAAAATGTCTTGATATATTATGGATATTATGGAAATCACGAATGTTTGATTAAGGACAAGTCTAATCTTTGTTTATACTGAGGTAGTAGAGATCTTAAAAAGTCACTGATATTGAAAAATGTTATTTTAAGGTGCTGGTATATACAATGAAATAAATAGTTATGCACAATATTTTTCTAAAGCTGATTTTAAAGAGCTCTCATAAGTACAGACAATTTCTCTGCAAGAAAACTTCAAGGGAAATAAATATGTAATTCTTCTAAATATACCAAAAATGTTTTCTACCCTTTTTCCTTTACATCTGAAGAAGTGGTATTTCTCCTCTCTAACCTTTTTCCA
>NW_027528819.1:54958-59121 GCF_008692635.1 Crocuta crocuta | reverse complement strand
CTCTTCCTTCATCAACTCCCTCTTCTTTCTGTCAGTAATCCTCAATTTCATCTTTTCTAATCTTTTCTTTTTTTTTGAGCTATGTGCATACTCTGATTTCTTTATGCTTAAATTAAAACAAACATAAATTTCTTGATTCTCTGACTTTTTGGAGATCTATTTTTTTTCCTCTGCCTCATAGTTAGACTTCTCAACAATCTACGCTTGATGTTTTGCAGTTTGTCTACCATCTCACTTCATTTTCCCTCTACTCCTTTATTGCAACTGAAACTGCACTCCAAGCAAGGCTTCTAACATAGTATTCACCCACAAGAATTCAGGTTTCATAAAACTTGCATCAAAAAAATTTTAGTTTTAGGGCGGGCCAAGATGGTGGAGTATCATGGAAGTTCTCTGCTTCTCTCCTCCCTGAAATGCAAATAGATCAGAAACAAACCATTTTGCACACTTAGAAAACTGATCTGAGGATTAACAACAATCTGCATAACTTAGCCACAGAACGTGGCAGATAAACAGTGCAGAGAGGTGAGCTGGGGGAGAGAGAGGCCACATAGAATAGGAAGCTGTTTTTTTGTTTGCAGAGAAAAGATAGAGACAGTGGGGAGAGCACAGGAAAAGCACTCCCCCCCCTCAAAGCCACTGGAGAGAAAGAGGAGTGGAAGCACTCACAAAGGACTGAACAAGAAACGAAGAAAGGAGAAAGGAGAGGGTTTCAGTACTATTAGGACTCTATAAACAGATGAGCGCAGAGTTGGAAATTCCACAGCTCAATACCTAGCAGTGTTCTGGTGGGAAAGGTGAATCCACAGGAGCAGACAGCAAGGCCCAAGGGCCACATGGAGAGAGGCTGTTCCTCTGCTGGGAGGACATTTAGTAGAGGCCATGTGTCCTCCCCATGGGTAAAGGTCTCAGTGGACCCCAGAGAACAGCAACGTTTGCTGGTGTTTGAACAAGGAAACTACAAGGCAGTGAACCCTAACACCAGTTTTGTGTTGTGATTTGCCATAGTCACCTGGAATGCTGCGCCACACAATCACATGAACTTTTTCTGGGGCAGGCTGACATCCTGACGCAGTCTCTAGGCCTCCCCAGTGGTGCAATCATGTTACTGTTCCCAGGAACAAGCCAGCACTTGGCCATTGCTTGGTGAGACCCTCCCTCAGAGGGTCCGAGTGGCCCAAGCCATAGGGCACTCAGAAGTGAGGGGTTTGGAAACAGCCCCATCTGAGATAAAATTTGGGAGAGAGGGACTGCCTGGCAGGCTGCCAGCTTTATCATGGACAGTGTAGAGGCAGGGAGTGGACAGAAGCCAGAGACAAAGGAGAGGTCCCTGAAGGCTGGTTTGTGAGAATACAGAGTTCTGATCCTAGAGACTGGGAAAATAGGTGATGCCATTTCCACCTCTCCCATGCAAGTGAATACGTGCGGGCACAAGCACCACACTGATTCACTTCAATAAGCTAGGCAGCACCACCTAGTGGAGAACGGAGTCATTACACCAAGCCCCATCCAACTGAGCCAACCAAGTTCTAGAGGACTCCCACAAGTCTCTCCCCCTGCTTGGTGTACAGACTATAAAGTTTTTCATAGTTTAACTTCTGGGGAAACTGGATGTAATTTCATTTTTANTTCATTACATTTTATTCTATTTAATTATATACATTTTTTAAAAATTTTAATGTTTTCTTATTTTTCCCTTTTTTGTTTTCTTTCCCTTTATTCTCTATTCTATCAAATTTCTTTGAACAAAGAGACCAAAACACACCCAGGATCTAACTTCCTTTATTTGATTTTTTTGTGTAATATTTTCATTTAAATTTTTTATTTTATTAGTTCTTTCTCTTCCTTCAAAATGATGAAAAGAAGGAATTCAACCTAAAAGAAAGAAAAGAAGAAATAACAGCCAGAGACTTATCCACACATATATTAGCAAGATCTCTGAACTAGAATTTACAATTACAATAATAAGAATACTAGCTGGAAGAGTTAATACTTATCCTTCTCAAGCTATCTCAAAAAATAGAAATGGAAGGAAAGCTTCCAGAATCATTTTATGAAGCCAGAATTACCTTAATTCCCAAACAAGACAGAGGCCTCAGAAAAGGAGAATTACAGCCCAATATCCCTGATGAACATGGTTGCAAAAATTCTCAACAAGATGCTAACAAACCAAATTCAACAGCATATTAAATTAATTATTCACCATGATCAAGTGGGATTCATTCCTGGGCTGATTCAATATTCAGAAACCAACTAATGTGATACATAACATTAATAAAAGAAAGAATAAAAACCATATGATCCATTCAATAAGTACAGAAAAAGCATTTGACAAAATATAACACCCTTTCTTAATGAAAACCCTCAAGAAAGTTAAGATAGAAGAAACATACCTTAGCATCATAAAGGCCATATATGAAAAGCCCACAGCTAATATCATCCTCAATAGGGAAAACTGAGAGATTTCCCCCTGAGATCAGGAACACGACAAGGATGTCCATTCTCACCACAGTTGTTTAACATAATGTTGGAAGTTCTATCCTCAGCAATCAGATAACAAAATGACATAAAAGGCATCCAATTTAGCAAAGAAGAAGTCAAACTTTTACTTTTCACATGTGACATGACACTCTACAAGGAAAACCCGAAAGATTACTAAAAAGCTTCTAGAAACAATACATGAATTCAGCAAAGTTGCAAGATACAAAATCATTGTATAAAAATTGGTTGCATTTCTAAACACGAATAAAGAAGCAAGAGAAAGAGAAATCAAGAAATCGATCTAATTTACAATTGCACCAAGAACCATAAGATACCTAGGGATAAACTTAACCAAAAACATAGAAGATCTGTATGCTGAAAACTATAGAAAACTTATGAAGGAAATTGAGGACACAAAGAAATGGAAAAACATTCCATGCTCATGGATTGGAAGAATAAATATTATGAAAATGTCAATACTACCGAAAACAATCACACATTCAATGGAACCCCAATCAAAATTGCCCCAGCATTTTTCTGAAAGTTAGAATAAACAATCCTAAAATTTGTATGGAACCACAAAAAAAAAAAAAAACCCAAATAGTCAAAGTAATGTTGATAAAGAAAACAATATTTGAAAGGATCACAATCCCAGACTTTAGCCTCTACTACAAAGCTGTAATTATCAAGACAGTATGGTATTGGCACAAAATCAGACACACAGACCAATGGAATAGAATAGAGAACCCAGAATTGCACCTACAAATGTATGGCCAACTAAACATTGGCCAAGCAGGAAAGAGTATCCAATGGAAAAAAGACAACCTCTTTAACAGATGGTACTGGGAGAACTGGACAGCAACATGCAGAAGAATGAAACTAGATCATTTTCTCACACCATACACAGAAATAAAATCAAAATGCATGAAGGACCTGAATGTGAGATAGGAAACCATCAAAACCCTAGAGGAGAAAGCAGGAAACAACCTCCTTGACCACAGCTACAGCAATTTCTTACTCAACACATCTCCAAAGGCAAGGGAATCAAGAGCAAAAATGAACTATTGGGACCTCATCAAGATAAAAAGCACAGCAAAGGAAACAATCAACAAAACTAATAGGCAACCGACGGNAACAAAGGAAACAATCAACAAAAGTAATAGGCAACTGATTGGGAAAATATATTTACAAAGGACATATCAGATAAAGGGTTAGTATCCAAAGTCTATAAAGGACTTACCAAACTTACAAACCAACCTGAAAAACAAATAATTCAGTGAAGAAATGGGCAGAAGATATGAATAGACACTTTTCAAAAGAAGACACCAGATGGCCTATAGATACATGAGAAGATGTTCAACATCACTCATCATCAGGGAAATACAAGTCAAAACCACATTGAGATATCACATCACACGAGTAATTTCTAAAACGAACAAATCAGGAAACAACAGATGCTGGTGTGGATGTGGAGAAATGGGAACCCTCTTACACTGTTTGTGGGAATGCAAACTTGTGCAGCCTCTCTGGAAAACGGTATAGAAGTTCCTCAAAGATTAAACATAAAGTTACCCTACAACCTAGCAATAGCACTACCATGCTATTAAGAATTTATCCAAAGGATACAGAAATGCTGATTCATAGTGGCACATGAACCCCAATGTTTATAACAGTACTTTCAA
>NW_027528819.1:47957-52067 GCF_008692635.1 Crocuta crocuta | reverse complement strand
GAAAGGATCACAATCCCAGACTTTAGCCTCTACTACAAAGCTGTAATTATCAAGACAGTATGGTATTGGCACAAAATCAGACACACAGACCAATGGAATAGAATAGAGAACCCAGAATTGCACCTACAAATGTATGGCCAACTAAACATTGGCCAAGCAGGAAAGAGTATCCAATGGAAAAAAGACAACCTCTTTAACAGATGGTACTGGGAGAACTGGACAGCAACATGCAGAAGAATGAAAGTAGATCATTTTCTCACATCATACACAAAAATAAAGTCAGAATGGATGAAAGACCTAAATGTGAGACAGGAAACCATCAAAACCCTGGAGGAGAAAGCAGGCAATAACCTCTTTGACCTCTGCTGCAGCAATATCTTATTTGACACATCCTCAAAGACAAGGGAAATCAAAGCAAAAATGAACTATTGGGATCTCATCAAGATAAAAATTTCTGC
Organism: Crocuta crocuta; assembly: GCF_008692635.1. Lineage (NCBI taxonomy): Eukaryota > Metazoa > Chordata > Mammalia > Carnivora > Hyaenidae > Crocuta > Crocuta crocuta. The sequence goes on along the minus strand of NW_027528819.1, from coordinate 51,609 downwards.
GCAACAAAGGAAACAATCAACAAAAGTAATAGGCAACTGATTGGGAAAATATATTTACAAAGGACATATCAGATAAAGGGTTAGTATCCAAAGTCTATAAAGGACTTACCAAACTTACAAACCAACCTGAAAAACAAATAATTCAGTGAAGAAATGGGCAGAAGATATGAATAGACACTTTTCAAAAGAAGACACCAGATGGCCTATAGATACATGAGAAGATGTTCAACATCACTCATCATCAGGGAAATACAAGTCAAAACCACATTGAGATATCACATCACACGAGTAATTTCTAAAACGAACAAATCAGGAAACAACAGATGCTGGTGTGGATGTGGAGAAATGGGAACCCTCTTACACTGTTTGTGGGAATGCAAACTTGTGCAGCCTCTCTGGAAAACGGTATAGAAGTTCCTCAAAGATTAAACATAAAGTTACCCTACAACCTAGCAATAGCACTACCATGCTATTAAGAATTTATCCAAAGGATACAGAAATGCTGATTCATAGTGGCACATGAACCCCAATGTTTATAACAGTACTTTCAACAATAGTTAAATTATGGAAAGAGCCTAAATGTCCATCAACTGATGAATGTATAAAGAAGATGTGGTTTATATATACAATGGAATACTACTTGGCAATGAAAAAGAATGGAATCCTGTCATTTGCAGCAACATGGATGGAACTGGAGGGTATTATGCTAAGTGAAATAAGCCAGTCATAGAAAAACAGATATGTTTTCACTCATATGTAGAACTTGAGAAACATAACAGAAAACCATGGGGGAAGGGAAGGGAAAAAATAGTTACAAAGAGGGAGGGAAGCAAACCAAAAGAGAGTCTTAAATACAGAGAACAAACGAAGGTTGGATGGAGGTGTGGGAGAAAGGGAAAATAGGTGATGGACATTGAGGAGGGTACTTGTTGGGATGAGGACTGGGTGCTGTGTGTAAGCAACAAATCACCAGAATCTATCCGCAAAACCCAAGACACAGTGTATACACTGTGTTTTATGTTAGCCAACTTGATGATAAATTATATCTTTTAAAAAAGAATACTGGCTGAGGTTTTAGAAAAAATAGAAATCTTTTGCTGGGATAAAGAAGTAAAATCTAGTCAGGACAAAATTAAAAATACTATAACCGAGATGCAGTCTCAAATGGATGCCATAGCGGCAAGGATGGATGAAGGAGAGCAATGGATCAGTAATATAGAAGATAAAATTATGGAGAATAATGAAGCAGAAAAAAGGAAAACTAAGCAGAGCATGATATAAGAATTAGAGATCTCAGTGACTCATTAAAAAGGAATAAGATCCAAATATAGAAGTCCCAGTAGAGAGAAAAAGGTGTAGAAGGTTTCTGTGAGCAAATTATAGTGGAAAACTTTCCCAACCTGTGGAAAGACACAGACATCAAAATCCAGGAAGCATAGAGAACTCCCATTAGATTCAACAAAAACCGACCATCAACAGGGGATATCATATTCAAATTTACAAAATCGACAAGGAAAGAATTATGAAAGCAGCAAGGGAAAAAAATGTCCTTAACTCATAAGAGAAGACAGATCAGGTTCGAAGCTGACGATCCACAGAAATATGGCAGGACAGAAAGAAGTGGCAGTATATATTCAATGTGCTAAATGGGAAATATATGCAGCCAAGAATTCTTTAACCAGAAAAGTTGTCATTCAGAATAGTAGGAGATATAAAGAGGTTCCCAGAAAATAAAAAAAACTAAAGGAGATTTAAGAAAAAAAAAAGAAGAATAAAAAGGAAAAAAAAAAAACTAAAGGAGTTCGTGACTGCTAAATCAGTACTGCAAGAAATTTTAAGGGAGACTCTGAGTGGAGTAAAGATGAAATAAAAGAAAAACTACCAAAAGCAACAAAGACTATAAAGGCCCAGAGAGCATCACCAGAAACTCCAACTCTACAGACAACACAGTGGCAGTAAATTCATATCTTTCAGTACTTACTCTAAATGTCAATAGACTAAACGCTCCAATCAAAAGACACAGGGTAACATAATGGATAAGAAAACAAGACACATCTATATGCTACTTACAAGAGACCAATTCTAGACTTAAAGACACCTTCATATTGAAAGTAAGGGGATGGAGAACCACCTGTCATGCTAATGGTCTCCAAAAGAAAGCCAGAGTAGCCACACTTATATCACAATCTAGATTTAAAAATAAAAATCATAACAAGATATAAAGAAGAGCAATGTATCACAATTAAGGGGTTTATCCAGCAACAAGATCTAACAATTATAAACATTTATGATCCAAACATGGAACACTCAAATATATAAATCAATTAATCACAAACATAAAGAAACTCATTGATAATAATACCATAATAGTATGGGTATTTAACATCCCACTTACAGCAATGGAAAAATCATCTGAGCAGAAAACCAACAAGTTAACAATGGCTTTCAATGACACACTGGATCAGATGGACTTAACAGATATATTCGGAACATTTCATCCTAAAGCAGCAGAATACACATTTTTCTCGAGTGCACATGGAACATTCTCCAGAATAAATCATGTACTGTGACCCAGAACAGCCCTCAACAGATAAAAAAAAAAGTTGAGATCATACCTTGCATATTTTCAGACCACAACACTATGATACTTGAAAACAATCACAAGAAAAAACTTGGAAAGTCCATGAATACTTGGAGATTAAAGAACATCCTGCTAAAGAATGAACGGGTTAACCAATAAATTAAAGAGGAAATCAAAAGTACATGGAAGCCAATAAAAATGAAAACATGACACCCCTAAACCTCTGGGGCGCAGAAAAGGCAGTGATAAGAGGGAAATATAATGCAATCCAGACCTTCCCAACAAAAGAAAAAAGGTCTCAAATATACAACGTAACCTTGTGGGGAATAAGCTTAGGAATTCCGTGAGCTTGCACCAATGGGTTCACAAGGCATAAATAAATAGAAAGCCACAGGATGAACATAACCAAGTTTGGGTAAACAAGATTAGGTAAATAAGATTAGGGAAATCGGGCAAAGGCCCCCAGTATAGGACAAAGATATAGGAATAGGAAATCTCAGGATGAAAAACATCCAACATTAAGTAAACAAGATTAGGTATTCAGGGCAGAAGCGCCTCCTAACTTAGTACTATAGCAGAAAGCTGCTTTCACAGAAAGGAAAGACAAAAAACAGGAAAACAGAACTTTAGACCACAGCAGGGTGAAGTTGCCCAGAGCTGAGCTAATTAATAAAAGAAAGGTGCCTTGTTGACCCTGAAGTAGCATGCTCTGTCTTTCTTGTACCCTAGGCCAGTTTTGGTAAATGAATGTGGGGCCTCATGTCTGCTATAAACAACCATCCACCAGGTGCCAAGATTATGTTTGGTATTGACTCAAACTCCCAACACTGCGTATCTGCAAATTCTCCTTTTCCCCATGCCCATGAGTTAATCTTCATGGTTTCATTGTCTTTTTGTGAATGTCCATCACACTTGTAAGCCTTCTTATCCTAATAAAAATGGAGCAGAACCCTTACTCAGGGTTCTTTTCTCCTCTCGGACATTAGCCTCTCTCGCATTTTCAAACCTGAATCCTGCTTTCTTGCTGGACAAGAGAGAGCTTCAGATCCAGAGTCTATGACAGACCTTTCT
>NW_027528819.1:43935-47673 GCF_008692635.1 Crocuta crocuta | reverse complement strand
CAAACCTTACTCCTAAAAAAATCTGGAAAAGGGACAGCAAATAAAGCCCAAAACCAATATAAAAAGGGAAATAATAAAAATTAGAGCAGAAATCAATGCTATCTAAATTAAAAAACAACAACAACAATAAAATGGATCAAGGAAACCAGGAGCTGATTCTTTGAAAGAGTTAACAAAATTGATAAACCCCTAGCCAGTTTGAGAAAAAATAAAAAGGAAAGGACCCAAATAAGTAAAATGAAGAATGAAAGAGGAGACATCACAACTAACACCACAGAAATACAAACAAAAATAAGAGAATATTATGAGCTATTATATGCCAATAAATTAGGTAATCTGGAAGAAATGGACAAATTCCTAGAAACATGTAAATTGCCAAAACTGAAACAGGAAAAAAATAGAAAATTTGGACAGACCCATAGCCAGAATAGAAATTGAATTAGTAATAAAAATTCTCCCCAAAAACAAGAGTCCAGGGGCAGATGGCTTTCCAGGGGAATTCTATCAAACTTTTATGTATTTTTAAAAATTTTTTAATGTTTTATTTATTTCTGAGAGAGAGAGAGACAGCGTGAAAAGGAGAAGATCAGATAGAGAGGGAGACACAGAATCCGAAACAGTCTCCAGGCTCTGAGCTAGCTGTCAGCACACAGCCCAATGCGGGGCTTGAACCCACGAACTGTGAGATCATGACCTGAGCCGAAGTTGGACGCTTAACTGACTGAGCCACCCAGGTGCCCCCCTATCAAATTTTTAAAGAAGAGTTAACACCTATCCTTTTGAACCTTCTTCAAATAATTAAAATGGAAGGAAACCTTCCAGTCTCATTCTATGATGTCAGCATTACCTTGATTCCACAACCAGACAAAGGCCCCAATGAAAGGAGAACTACAGATCAATTTCCCTGATGAACATGGATGCAAAAATCCTCAACAAGATATTAGCCAACCAGATCCAACATTAAAGAAACATTAAAACATTAAAGAGTTAATCAACATGATCAAGTGTGGTTTATACCTAGGATGTCGGGCTGGCTCAATATCCACAAATCAATCAATGTGATGCATCACATTAATAAAAGAAATGACAAGAACCACATGAACTTCTCAATAGATGCAGAGAAAGCATTTGACAAAATACAGCATCGTTTTTTGATAAAAACCCTCAAGAAAGTAGAGATAGATGTATCATACCTCATGATTAGAAAAGCTACATATGAAGAACCCACCACTAATATCATCCTCAACGGGGAAAAACTGAGAGCCTTCCCCCTAAGGTCAGGAACACAACAAGGATGTCCAATCTCGCCACTGTTATTCAACAAAATATTGGAATTCTTAGCCCCAGCAATCAGACAACACAAAAAAATAAAAGGCATCCAAATTGGCCAGAAGGTGGTCAAACTTTCACCCTTCACAGATGGCATTATACTTTATATGGAAAACCCAAATGATTCCACCAAAGCACTGCTAAAACTGATGCATGAATTCAACAAAGACTCAGAATACAAAATCAATACTAAGAAATCTGTTGCATTTCTATACCCAATACTGAAGCAGCAGAAAGATAAATCAGGGAATTGATCCCATTTACAATTGCACCAAAACCCATAAAATACTCAGGAATAAACCTAACCAAAGAGGTAAAAGATCTGTATACTGAAAATTATAGAAAGCTTATAAAATAAATTGAAGAAGACACAGACACACACACACACACAAAAGGAAAAATATTCCATGCTCATGGACTGGAAGAAAAAATATTGCTAAAATATCAATACTACCCAAAGCAATCCACATATTCAATTCAATACCTATCAAAATAATACCAGCATTCTTCATAGAGCTAGAAGAAACAATCCTAAAATTTGAATGGAACCAGAAAAGACCCTGAAAAGCAATCCTGAAAAAGAAAACCAAAGCATCACATTTCTATACTTCAGATTGTATTACAAAGCTGTAATCATTAAGATCATATGGTACTGGCATAAAGACAGACATTTGGATCAATTGAACAGAATCGAGATCCTAGAAATAGACCCACAAACATATGGCTAACTAATCTTTTACAAAGCAGGAAAGAACATCCAATGGAATAAAGACAGTCTCTTCAGCAAATGGTGTGGGAAAACTGTACAGCGACATGCAGAAGATTGAACCTGGACCACTTTCCTACACCATACACAAAAATAAACTCAGAATGGATGGTAGATCTAAACACAAGACAGGAAGCCATCGAAATTCTCGAGAAAAAAGCAGGAAAATACCTCTTCGACCTCGGCCACAGCAACTTCTTATTCAACACATTTTCAGAGGGAAGGGGAACAAAAGCAAAAAAGAACTATTGTGACCTCATCAAGTAAAAAGCTTCTGCACAGCAAAGGAAACATCAGAAAAACAAATGGCAACCAACAGAATGGGAGAAGATATTTGTAAATGACATATCAGATAAAGATTGAGGATCTAAAATCTACAAAAGACTTACCAACCTCAACATCAAGAAAGAAGTAATACAGTTAAGAAATGGGGAAAAGACATAAATGGACACTTTTCCAAAGAATACATCCAGCTGGCTAACAGACACATGAAAAGATGCTCAAAATCATTCATCATCAGGGAAATACAAATCAAAACCACAATGAGATAACAACTCACACCAGTAAGAATGGCTAAAATTAACAACTCATCTATTGCATCTGTCTGCAATGACAGATGATGGCAAGGATGTAGAGAAAGAGGAGTCCTAGGAATAAATGTAACCAAAGAGGTAAAAACACTGTATGCTATAAACTACAGAAATATCAGGAAAGAAATTGGAGAAGACACAAACAAATGGAAAGACATTCCATGCTCATGGATTGGAAGAATACATATGTTAAACTGTAGATACTACAAAAACCAATCTATACAGTCAATGCAATCCCAATCAAAATAGCACTAGCATTCTTCACAAAAGTAGAACAATCCTAAATTTTGTGTGAAACCACAAAAACACCCAATAACCAAATTAATGTTGAAAAAGAAAACCAAAGTTGTAGGTATCACAATCCCAGACTTTATATTACAAAGCTGTAATCATCAAAACAGTATGGTAATGGCACAAAAAAAAGACACAGACCAATGGGATAGAAAAAAGAATGCAGAAATGGGCCCCAAAATATATGGCCAACTAATTTTGACAAAGCAGAGAAGAGAATCCAATGGAAAAAAGATAGTTGTTGTTCTCTTTTTAGCTCCTTTAGGTTTAAAGCTAGGTTGTGTAGTAGCGATTATTCATGCTTATTGAAGTAGACCTGTATTGCTCTATACTTTCCTCTTCGGACTGCTTTTGCTGCATTTCAAAGGTTTTGGACTGTAATGTTTTCATTTTCATTTATTCCCACGTATTTTTAAATTTCCTCTTTAATTTCCTGTTTGAGCTACTCATTTGTTAGTAACATCTATTTTAATCTGCATGCATTTTGGACTTTCCAAGTTTTTTCTTGTGGTTTCACAGCATTGTCTTCAGAAAATATGCATGGAATGATCTTAATCATTTTGTACGTGTTGAGGCCTGATTTATGGACTAGTGTGTAATCTTTTCTGGAGAATGTTCCATGTGCACTTGAATAGAATGTGTATTCTGCTACTTTGGAATGAAATGTTCTTAATATATCTATTCATTCCATCGAGCCAGTGTGTTTCCCTTTTGATATTCTGCTTAGATGATCTGCCCATTGATGTAAGTGGGGTGTCCAAG